>NW_027187496.1:0-145908 GCF_041381155.1 Argopecten irradians | reverse complement strand
TCTTCAGTATTTTTTGAGAAATAGCGGTAACAAACTTTAACAATCAAAATCCAAGATGGCTGCCTGGCGGCCATCTTGTTGACCGATTGGTCCCAAAATGCAATATGCACAACTAGGGCCCTAGGGGAACCTACATATCAAATTTGAAAAAGATCCCTTGAGTACTTTCTGAGAAGTAGTGGTAACAAGAATTGTTAACGGACAGACGACGGACCACGGACGAAAGGCGATTTGAATAGCCCACCATCTGATGATGTTGGGCTAAAAACACCTTCGGATGAACCTGGCGATGTAGCAAGACGAATAGTTCAATCTAGTACAATTCTACATCCAAAAAACATTTATTTTCTTTTGATACTAGTTGGGCAACACCTGAAGGAGTGTTGCGGATGAAATGAAGAGAAGAGAAAGGGAAGATAACTCTTGTTGTTACTCTTAAACGGGACCAATTCCATTAGGTTATGAACAAGAGGCCGGTGGGCCTTAACGGTCATCTGACTATTGGCACAATACAACACCTCAAAGAATAAAGTAGTGTCACACAGTTAAGGCAATCCAAAAAAAACCTCTTTTATTAGAAGAAGTCCAGGTCCTGATATATTTAATGAATTAGACCATGAATGAAGGTCCCTTGATCCCAACCATGCTGCAAATCCAATATCTAGTCTCAAGGTAGTCATTCATGTTACAGGCTCAATATCAGGTCTCTATAGGCCTTTAAATTATTCACACGAAGTCATTTAAAAGATTTAAGCCTATTTGACCTGAATGAAGGTCAAGATAATTTATTTGAACAAATTTGGTAGCCCTTCATCAAAGCATGCCGCAGACTCAATATGAGTACCTTACCCTGGGCCTTTTGGTTCTTGAGAAGAAGTCGTTTAAAGATTTTAGCTTTTTTGACCCCTGTGACCTTGATTGAAGGTCAAGGTCCTTCATTTGAACAAACTTGGTAGCCATTCATTCTAGCATGCCACGACCTAATATTAGATCCCTAGGCCTCTTAGTTATTCACAAGAGGTCGTTTAAAGATTTTAGCCTATTTGACCCCTGTGACCTTGAATGAAGGTCATTGTCCTTCATATGAACAAAGTTGGTAGCCATTCATCTCTGCATGTCACAGACCCAATATCAGGTCTCTAGACTACTTACTTATTCACATGAAGTCGTTTAAATCTTTTAGCCTATTTGACCCCTGTGACATTGAATGAAGGTCAAGGTCATTTATTTGAACAAACTTGGCAGCCCTTCATTCCAGCATGCCGCAGACCCAATATGAGTACCCTGGGCCATTTGGTTCTTGATAAGAATTTGTTTTAAGATTTTAGCCTTTTTGACCACTGTGATCTTGAATGAAGTTCAAGGTCATTCATTTGAAGAAACTTGGTAGCCCTTCATCCCAGCATGCTACAGGCCAAATATCAGTACCCAGGTCCTTTAGTTTTAATGAAAAAGTTTCGCACTGCAGACTGCGGACGGAGCACGATGACGGACGATGCATGATGACAATAGATCTTCCTGACCCTTCGGGTCAGATGACCTAACAAGAGATCCCAGAAGGATCTTGGCGCCCACCAAAGAATGATCTATGTCTGACAACAGAAAGAGGGATCTTTTCCCTGCTTTTCAAACTTTTGCTACATACTATATATTAAACTTGAGAAAGATCCTTTCAGTACTTTCTGACATATATAGCAGAAACAAACTTCAATTATCAAAATCCAAGATGGCTACCTGTCGATCATCTTGCTGACCAATAAGTCCGAAAATGCACTAGACCCCTTCAGGAACCTGCACATGAAATTTGAGAAAAAAACCTTCATTACTTTCTGAGAAATAGCGGTAACAAACTTTAACTATCAACATCCAAGATGGCCGCCCTTCGGCCATCTTGTTGACCGATCTGTCCCAAAATGCAATATGCACAACTAGGGTCCTAGGGGAACCTACATATGAAATTTGAGAAAAATTCCTTCAGTACTTTCTGGGAAATAGCGTTAACAAACTTTAACTATCAAAATCCAAGATGGCCGCCGGTGGGCTATCTTGTTGACAGATTGGTCCCAAAATGCAATATGCACAACTAGGGCCCTAGGAGAACCTACATATGAAATTTGAGAAAGATCCCTTCACAACTTTCTGAGAAATAGCGGTAACAAACTTAAACTATCAAAATCCAAGATGGCCGCCAGTCGGCCATCTTGTTGACAGATTGGTCCCAAAATGCAATATGCACAACTAGGGCCCTAGGGGAACCTACATGTGAAATTTGAGAAAGATCCCTTCACAGCTTTCTGAGAAATAGCGGTAAACAAACTTTAACTATCAAAATCCAAGATGGCCGCCAGTCGGCCATCTTGTTGACCGATTGGTCCCAAAATGCAATATGCACAACTAGGGCCCTAGGGGAACCTACATGTGAAATTTGAGAAAGATCCCTTCAGTACTTTCTGGGAAATAGCGGTAACAAACTTTAACTATCAAAATCCAAGATGGCCGCCAGTCGGCCATCTTGTTGGCCGAATGGTCCCAAAATGCAATATGCACAACTAGGGCCCTAGGGGAACCTACATGTGAAATTTGAGAAAGATCCCTTCACAGCTTTCTGAAAAATAGCGGTAACAAACTTTAACTATCAAAATCCAAGATGGCCGCCAGTCGGCCATCTTGTTGACCGATTGGTCCCAAAATTGCAATATGCACAACTAGGCCCTAGGGGACCTACATGGAAATTTGAGAAGATCCCATAGGGGAACGGTAACAAACTAACTATCAAAATGTGAAATCTTGTTGAAAAATGCATCCCTTCAGGGAACCTACTGTGAAATTTGAAAAATCCTTCACAGCTTTCTGAAATAGCGGTAACAAACTTTAACTATCAAAATCCAAGATGGCCGCCAGTCGGCCATCTTGTGGACCGATTGGTCCCAAAATGCAATATGCACAACTAGGGCCCTAGGAAAACCTACATGTGAAATTTGAGAAAAAAACCTTCATTACTTTCTGAGAAATAGCGGTAACAAACTTTAACTATCAACATCCAAGATGGCCGCCCTTTTGCCATCTTGTTGACCGATCTGTCCCAAAATGCAATATGCACAACTAGGGTCCTAGGGGAACCTACATATGAAATTTGAGAAAAATTCCTTCAGTACTTTCTGGGAAATAGCGTTAACAAACTTTAACTATCAAAATCCAAGATGGCCGCCGGTGGGCTATCTTGTTGACAGATTGGTCCCAAAATGCAATATGCACAACTAGGGCCCTAGGAGAACCTACATGTGAAATTTGAGAAAGATCCCTTCACAACTTTCTGAGAAATAGCGGTAACAAACTTAAACTATCAAAATCCAAGATGGCCGCCAGTCGGCCATCTTGTTGACAGATTGGTCCCAAAATGCAATATGCACAACTAGGGCCCTAGGGGAACCTACATGTGAAATTTGAGAAAGATCCCTTCACAGCTTTCTGAGAAATAGCGGTAACAAACTTTAACTATCAAAATCCAAGATGGCCGCCAGTCGGCCATCTTGTTGACCGATTGGTCTCAAAATGCAATATGCACAACTAGGGCCCTAGGGGAACCTACATGTGAAATTTGAGAAAGATCCCTTCACAACTTTCTGGGAAAATAGCGGTAACAAACTTTAACTATCAAAATCCAAGATGGCCGCCAGTCGGCCATCTTGTTGACCGATTGGTCCCAAAATGCAATATGCACAACTAGGGCCCTAGGAAAACCTACATGTGAAATTTGAGAAAAAAACCTTCACACTTTCTGAGAAATAGCGGTAACAAACTTTAACTATCAAATCCAAGATGGCCGCCAGTCGGCCATCTTGTTGACCGATTGGTCCCAAAATGCAATATGCACAACTAGGGTCCTAGGGGAACCTACATATGAAATTTGAGAAAAATTCCTTCAGTACTTTCTGGGAAATAGCGTTAACAAACTTTAACTATCAAAATCCAAGATGGCCGCCGGTGGGCTATCTTGTGGACCGATTGGTCCCAAAATGCAATATGCACAACTAGGGCCCTAGGGAAACCTACATGTGAAATTTGAGAAAAATCCCTTCACAACTTTCTGAGAAATAGCGGTAACAAACTTAAACTATCAAAATCCAAGATGGCCGCCAGTCGGCCATCTTGTTGACAGATTGGTCCCAAAATGCAATATGCACAACTAGGGCCCTAGGGGAACCTACATGTGAAATTTGAGAAAGATCCCTTCACAACTTTCTGAGAAATAGCGGTAACAAACTTTAACTATCAAAATCCAAGATGGCCGCCAGTCGGCCATCTTGTTGACCGATTGGTCCCAAAATGCAATATGCACAACTAGGGCCCTAGGGGAACGTACATGTGAAATTTGAGAAAGATCCCTTCACAACTTTCTGAGAAATAGCGGTAACAAACTTAAACTATCAAAATCCAAGATGGCCGCCAGTCGGCCATCTTGTTGACAGATTGGTCCCAAAATGCAATATGCACAACTAGGGCCCTAGGGGAACCTACATGTGAAATTTGAGAAAGATCCCTTCACAACTTTCTGAGAAATAGCGGTAACAAACTTTAACTATCAAAATCCAAGATGGCCGCCAGTCGGCCATCTTGTTGACCGATTGGTCCCAAAATGCAATATGCACAACTAGGGCCCTAGGGGAACCTACATGTGAAATTTGAGAAAGATTCCTTCAGTACTTTGTGAGAAATAGCGGTAACAAGAATTGTTAACGGACGGACGGACGGACGGAAGGACGGACGGACGGAAGGACGGACGGACGGACGACGGACCACGGACGAAAGGCGATTTGAATAGCCCACCATCTGATGATGGTGGGCTAAAAATATACCAGAGCTTGAAATCATTTTAGGATTTTTTAGGTCAAGGTTATTTATTTAAACAACCTTGGTAGTTCATTGTATAATATATACTGGCAGTTAACCTGAAAGATACAATTTAATTGATTGTTTATAGAAACACCAATAAAGGAATGTAATTAAAAAATGAAAAAATCCTTTTAAAGCGAATAGTCGGGCAAGTGACTGTAAAATCGGAAAAAATCGTATTAATATATCCGGTATAATTTCTTATGAATTAGAAAAATAAAACTTTCCGTCAAAATCGCTGTACATGCGAAGAAAATAATAATATCTATGGGAATCCTAAAAGTCCTCCCGACCGGCTATGAGTGCAGGTCAATCTTAACGCATGCGCAACATCCACCACTCTCCGTAGTAAACAAAACATGGCTACCGTAGTTTTGAACCAAAAGGTTTCCGCCAAAACAACCAACTGACTCACCTAAAATGCGAAAGGAAAGGCAATGGAGCAGCGACAATCCCAACAACTGACTCGGTAAACATTACGACGCATGGAGAGTGTTAATACAACTTGTTATAGTGAAGAGAACAGTTCAAACGAGCACGCGGCTCCGGACCGCTACTATTACGTACCTAGGCCTACTACCCGGTACTCCCTGCTCAGCTGATAGTGAGTGAGTCTTCGTATTTTGATCATTATGTAAATAGTCCCTAGCAGTATTTTTTCATAAATGAGTGGTCACATATGGTCATGTGTTTCATACCTGTTCCCCAATCGCGTAAAACGTAACCCTGGGGTAAATAGCGGTTCTTTCGTGGGGCCTCTTTAGGGGTAATGAATGCCCTGTATATTTATAAAATGTACCGTTGTAATGCATGTACAGTTAGAATGTAACCGCTAGTGCATTATCAAGCTAAGATTTGTTTCAATTAATCTATAATATTATGCTACCGGTCAATTCATACAGTTCTGATGTATATATTTATAGATTTTTAATTTGTAAATTTTTGTTCTGTACATGTTCTGGTAGTGTTATACACATACATTGTATATAGGATTTACATTGTAGGTTAATTGGTAAAATTGTATTGTATATGTTCTGATATAAACATATACATATGTACATGTAGGTTTTAGCTTGTTCTTTAGATATATTTGGAGGACACATACAGTATTATTTCTGGTCATAATAATAAATAGTGTTTGTATATTTATTACAACTGTACCTGGTTCATGTGTATATGACAAACTTTACAGAGTTGAAATGTACTGCAGCCATGTATCATTTATAATTATTCTGAATTTTTTTTGGAACTATAGATAATGAATTTTGTATCTTTTTTGAAACAATATTTGATTCTATCAAATGCATCAATGACACATTCACAACTTATAAAATGTTTTCTCTAAAATAAAAAAAAAAAAAACCTGTAGAATGAACCTACATTTATTCATTTATATATATTTGAAATTGATCATTTCAATTTTTGTCATATTCAACAGATATGAAAAATTGTTGGTTCTTTTTTTCAGGCACCATGCATGCATAGTGACATGAATACAGAAAGTTCATCCCTTGGACCTGTATACAAGTGTATGTATACATATACATACAATTAGCATCATATGAAGACTGAAGAATGTTGATATGAGTGCTCTTGAAAGTAAACTTTTCCAATATGGACCTATAAGATCATGAACAGAACATTTAAACAGTATTTATTTATTAAATGTTCCTTTCAACTGTAATCATTAAATAAAATTATGATGCAATACTTTTTCATTGTTTAACTTTGTAGAAATATTTGTTAATATTTGTCCTCTAGATCCAGTGATTATAATTCTTGCATCCATATGCCGGCCCATTTGTTTGTCAGGGCTTGTGAGATAGCTTTTCAATTACTTTTAAAATATAAGGATTTTTTTTACATATAGCAATATAGATACCATTGTCTTAGCATTTCTAAATTCTACTTTACAAGAGAGTAGACTCAACATATAAATAAAACCATAAAACTAGCAAGTTATCTGAAATGTTAAAAATCTTTTTGTCTGAACCAAATTTCACATTTATTGTCTATGTGTAACTTGTACATAGACCATTTTTGTATTAATACTGTAGTAACAGTGATTACAAACACATAGACTAAAATGTAGTATGTAGTACTATGTACATCTGTCTTTGATTTGAGTTCTAAACAAAATCAAAGTACTGAAAGTACTAAATGGCTCGGTCTCGATATTAGGAGGAATATATTTTCTAAGGTCAATACTACTGTAGTTTTGTACAATAAGAAATAAATTTGGCTGGTGTTCCTTCCAGTTTGGACTTTTGAGGATTCCTTGGACACCAAAGTGTAAAATAAGAGACACATACTAAAATCTTGGAAGCCCATTCTAATATTTCCTATGATGTTATATGTCAAATGATTTTATAACACCTTTAGCATTTTCCTTGTTAATTTAATGTTAATGAAAATATCCATTATTAATGACTATTGTCATCAAGTTCCTGGGACCACAGTATCAGTTAACATGTATTGTTTTGCAGCAGAGAAAGACAAGGGGCATACTTTTCTATGCCAAAATGTCTTAAATATAGAATATGTCTGTCCTCTAAAAGACTTATCAATATCACCATGTGATTTTTGAATAAATTGGTCAATTGGTATACTTTTAAACAAGTTTTGTAATTATTCTTTTGTAAAACAGCAAGTTGATTGATATACATTGTATCCGAACTTCAATTCAAACCGGATAACTTGTTAGCTCACCATAGACCATGAAATTGTTTGTACACTTTCTTAACTTCAGGATCGTTTTACAAAATTACAAATGAATTTTTCTACAACATTTTTTATTTTCAAATCCCCATACCTCTGATGAGTAAAATAAAACTGTCATTACAAGTGAATCAAATATTTTCAGTTTAAGATGAACAGGAAGAGATACATTCCTTTATTTCTTATAAACAGCAAACACCGATTTAATTGTTTGTTCAGCAGGTTTTTCCCCTTTCTTTAAAAACGCTACCACTAACATTATTTTCTGTACCTAGATATGTAAACAATTCTTATAAATCTAATTCTGTATTCCATAACATCAACTGGTGTTGTGGTACCGATTTACGTCATGAGAATATCACAATTTTTATCTTTCTGATATTAAGTTCTAATTTCCATGTTATGCAATATTGTTAAAATTCATGTAACACTTGTTGTAGACCATCAGATATTTCTGATATCATAACAGTGTTATTGGCAAATAGTATGATAAAAAGTTTGGCATACATTCCAATATCATATACCGTAAAAACTGGTTTAATTTTGCGCAGGTAATTTTTAGGGCTGAAAATGCTTAAAAAATCTACTATCAGTATATTTTGCGCATCAACAAAATGGGGAAAACAATGTCCAGGGAGTCCCAAAACCGATGTATGAAGGTGACAATTTCAATGCAAAATATTCCCCATAAATGCTTGACAACTTGCACAAAAAGTGTTGTATTTAGAGGAAATAACATATAAAAAACCGCATTGTGTTTGTTTTCTTTTATTGGTCACCGTAACCTGAAACTGAAATATCTAGCAGATGTCCAAAACATTGGCGGTCTGGTCCGCCGTACTCCTTGCACATGTCATTTTTTTGAGATATTACACATGAATAGTAATCAGGAATATTTGAAAAGAGTAGAATATATTTACTTAAATTGGCACAATAAGTAATTAGTGTGTTTGAGATCATTAACAATCAACAGCAACCAGCTAGCGGATACGTAGTTTAGCTTGCAACAATCACAGTGTGCATAATTTGTCAAGATTTGTAAGACAAAATATTCTTTTCCACCAGGTAAGATTCTAAGTCATAAAGGTAGATTGAAAAAAGGAAGGGAGATAAAATAACCAGATAAATATTTGTTGCGGGATCAGACTGGGTTGATTATCGGCGATCAGGTAGCTCAGTCAGAAGAGCTACATTTTCTTCTCTCCTGTTACAGAATTGGCACCCAACTAAATAACCAACGGTTGTGGTGTTTGAAAGGGTCTCGTATGTATTCAAAAAAAGAGGGAGGAGTGTAGCGGGATTGGACTGGGTCGATTATCGATGACCATGTAGTTCAGTCGGTAGAGCTGTGACTAGAGCACTCAGCTAGTGTTCGGAGAGTCCCGGGATCGAATCCCGGTCTTGCCGCTACATTTTCTCCTCTCCTGTTACATATGGTACCATGCATGTAGATATTCAAGGTAAATCAATAATGTTCGCTGATCTTGCAGAATTGCCTTACAGTGTTATAATGAATGCAGTAAATGTATGTTTCATTGGTGTGATTGATTTAAAGGCAGTTCATGTGGTGACCAAAAAAAAGGTAAAATCAATACTTTCAGAGTGATCAGGGAACATTGATAGTCAAGGCGGGGAAAACATAAGACGACCTGTGTTATACAAATAATGTTTAATTGATTTTCATTAAAATTGTCTCGAAGGTGATGACGAGTGTGTTATGAACGATAAGCTTAATATGTTTTTGACAAAAAGTATTAACAGCTAATGTCATATTGTGTTTTAAATTTAAATAATCTTTTATTTATTCATTTCATTTCAAGCATGTACATGTCATAGAATATTAACAAATATCAGGTATATGCTTAAATCATATTACAGTTAAATTCAGAATTAGGAATTTGAAGATGATGATAGTAATTATTTTCGGATTGAAAATCATTACAATATTAAGCTTCCACAGTTGAAAATTACTTCTTTTTGTTCACACAATTCTTCTCCTAGGCTGTTTCCAGTTGAAATGATACATGCATGCTGACATTCTGTAAAACATAAGGAAACAATAAATGTATTAACAGAGTAATTACTGAAAAGGCTAATATCATATAATTAAACATTTTAATCATAAATAGCAATACCAGCATAGAGGAAATATTATTGAAGTTTAATTCCCGCTGTTCTTCAGTCCTCCTGTTCTTACATGTAAGAGTTTTGTCCTTCATAAATTGATTGTAATATACAGTCTATAGCCGTTGTTATATAATGTGCACAAAGAAGTATAAATACACACGTATGCATGGGTACAGTGGTAAATTAATAAGTTATACAGAAAATGATGGTGCGCAAAGTCTATTTTGTTGAGTAAAAAGTTAAAAAAACTAACATGTTCACACCCTAAGATGTAATCGCACTAAAAACAGTGATCATGTGGGCATTTGTAAGACTGTGCCATGTGGCAGAGATTAGTTCCGCTCGAGTGATCACACAATGCAAGTGAGAGTCGGGAATATGTTTATGTAAGTTTTAATTGCTAATCTCTGATGCTTGTTGGTAAAATATAACTCAGGATAATTGCTAAACAATTAACAGTTTTCTCTACATTTGTTACAGATTGAAACAGCTTTTTAAGTGCCGTTTTACGGAAGAATTATGAAGAAGAAATCGGCATTTTCGTCGATCTAGTAGTCCAAAAAATATCACTTCGAGTTATATGAACATTCCACATATGATTTATGTCATTCGGCCAAAAATTTATACTTCGTATTACCTAGTTTAATGAATATGCTGTATGTATATGATCAGAACGTCAAGCTCCTGTGGTGAAAATAACTAAAATGTTTTAAAAGTATGGTTTAGTGGTAATCTCTGAACGTGCTTTAGTATATAGATATAATCTGATATTTATACATGTGCTTATAAAATTATCGATAATAATGGATGTGGTAAACATTCATACCTTATTAACTGCCGTTAGTTTAAAGATTACGCCACCTTGGACATTTACAAAATGTTCACCGTCTGTCACGTGCTATTTTTATCGGTAGTCCAAGTTTGTCCAAAATTTTGTTAGAGTTGTCTTTCTTCCATTGTGGATTTACACGTACATGTGGCATAACGCAGCCGTGATAAACAAATCTCCATATCGTCCCTGAAATATATTTTGCTCCCGAACTAATGTGATTCAAAGTGCAAAAAATCATTATTGTAACAATTTTAATGTTTGAGGTGAAATATAGATTTCATTTTTTCCGTTGCGGGATAATTGTCACTAGTAGGGACTAAACGCGTGGGGCGAAGCGAAGCATTTTCGGGACGAAACGTCTTCATGTATTGAAAACAACATTTTCAGGACGAAAAGTCTAGATACATTGTACACAATTCAAGTGAAAATTTTCCAATCTAAGATCATTTGGACGATGTATATGGTAAGGATATGAAAGCAGTTATCTACTATTCCTATTTCAACATTACAGATACGCTTATATCAGTAACTTTCATACTCAAAATTTGCTATTTAAAATTCCCGGTAAAATCAAAGTTGTTGAATACACTGCCGCTAGGAGCGCTAGTATCTGCGAGTAAGTTCTTAGCCAATCATATTGAGGAAATTGACTGTGAGAGAATTTTGCAACCACGATCACAATGGCGAGGTAACCCTCGCCAAAAAGTGGTACCTATTTGGAAGTTGTGACTTGGGCGGAGGGTGAAATACAGAAGAAATAGCTACACATGGAAAAAAGAAAGATATACAGTACCATATGGATTCAAAGTTGCTCCAAAATCAATGAGACTAAATAACCAAAAAAAAGCCATGTAAACCCCAAATATGCAATGACCAGATCAATGATAAAGCACCCTTCCACTTCCAGTTATCTGTACCTATTTCTTCTATATTTCAACCCCCCACTCAAGTTACAACTTCCCAACCTCATGATTCTTCTGTCTTTTAGCCCCCCCCACCCCACCCCCAACACACACATACCTGATTGATTGTCATGTTATTTCAGGTTCCTATTCAGGTATTATTCCTAAAAACCAAAAAGGGTATACACACTGTGTACTCTCAAAGGAGGGGAACCACTTCATTCAAAAATGGAATTTACAATTTCATCTTAATTTTGAAATTTTCAATTTAATTATTAATTACTGGACTATTAAAACAGTATAGAAAACCCCTCGGCTACAGACAAAGTACTGTGGTACACTTTTCTCTTAATTAATTACTTTTCTTCAACTCAATCATCTTTTTCTCCAGAGCACAAAAAAGAATAGTAAACAACAGAAAAGGAAAGTAACATACATGTAGGCCTATATGTTTTCTGGAAATATATATGATGTGTTAATTCTCACAGCATAGGCCTACATGAATGTACATGAATTAAATATTATCAATGTTTGAGAGAATTTCCTAGTTGTAATTCTATAGCAGCTACATGGAATGTACGTTTACATATATACATTGTACGATACATATACATCATAAAAGTTTCTTTCCTTCCAGCTGGACATTCATGTCATCTCTCTCCAGAACTCAAATATTGTTTACAAAAAAAAAAAAAAAAAAAAAAAAACAGAGACATAGATAATTTAATTAAATCTCTGCAAAAAACTACACGAATAATTGAACACATATATTGTACCTGTAAAATATCTATGTATGAGCTAATTTATTTTCACATCTTTGACAGCTACATGCATGGACGTTCTATGGAACGTTTTCGTGTGGTTTTAAATGGGAAATTATGTTACGATTATTTGTACCTAACCTTCATGATTCGGTTGATGTAAAATACGACGAATGCGATGCTGCAATAATTGCCCCTTGCCGGGGCCCCATCTCTGCATCGGCCGAATATTTGTGTCGATTTCCATGTACAAGATGATTTTATCGAAAAATTATTACAAAGCATTGTCATTAATGTAAGAATACTTCATTTGCATCAAATGTATCATCTCAAAACAACAATTTGCATACCGCATTAGTGGTTTATCACACGAAACGAAACCGACACGACTGAGAAACACATGTCCATGTTGACATTTCCATGCAGCCTCGTTTTCAAATAGTTTGGCGAATTTATATTTAGAACTGTGCTAAATTTACACGGGGCTTCCCCAAAATTTCAATGGTCAAAACTGGACACCGTAAGCAGAACTTGACCATCATTATGGTATACAACGACTTTTGGAAGGCCAAAGAACGCATTTAGACTGGTTTCCTTTGCCCGACTATTCACTTTAAACTACATCCTCAATACTACATGGATTACTATCACTGACGTAATATCCACTCTTGGACTATCTCATAGTAACATTGGAGCCACTTCAGAAGGAACAAACTGACCAATCACAGGCTTGCAGAAATCATTTTTGGCTACATCCTCAATACTCCAGGGATTACTATCACTAACGTAATATCCACCCATGGACTAATATCTCATAGTAAAATTGGATGCAGTTCAGAAGAAAACAAGAGGCCCAAGAGGCCTTGATGGTCACCTAAGTGCTAATACAGAAAGAACATTGCAAAGTCGGTTCAAATCTTTAATTAGAGTAGAGTATGTGTGTGTATATTCTACACAGAGGCTGTGTGAATCCCACCAATCAGAAAGCAGGCTTCCCATGACTGCATACACACAAATGCAGTAATTTTATGGGAATGTCACATTTTGATTGGTCCGAATGAATATTGTTTGACATTCTTTTTAATTAAAAATTCCTACATAAAATAAACAATTTCAAAGTAAAGAAAGCATTTAAGTCTTATATTCATTTAAATAATAAAAAAAGAATTTTTGTACTACACTCTTGACTTGTGTTGCACACTTATGATGTAGGTAAAACCATGCACACATGAGAGCAGCCTTATCAAATAATCATTTTAAAGCATTATTATAATGTACACAGAAAGAAGCTTTGAATTGTTTACTTTTTAACTCTGAGGTCTATAAGTCTTATATCAAAGTAATTCCAATTTGTTGGACAGAGGAGTCACACCCAGATGTAGATTGTATGTACATGTACATGTATACACATGTAGACACAGTTAGGGAGTATGTGTGTGTATATTCTACAGAGGCTGTGTGAATTCCACCAATCATACTGAACAGTAAAGGGAATGCAACATTTTGATTGGTCAAAAGGAATATTGTTCAATAAATACAACTGTAGGGATTTTATGAATGGAAGTTTATGAATGAAATGGTTTAAGAGGTCACCACTAGATGTCATTGTTGGGCAAGTCCTACTCAGTTCTACACATTATGGTAAACCATAGCATTAATACAAACGCTAGTCGCGTTGTATTAAAAAGCATTTACAAATGAAAAGAAACCCTATTTAGACCCACTCCTCAGGCCCTTGGGGGTCAGTCATGGAAAATTTGTTAATAGGATTCAATGGCCATATCATACTGATAATTCTGACAACATTTGACTCATTTTCTTATTACAAATGACCTCTGGGAAGCGGGTTCGAATCCCATGTGGGGCAGTTGCCAGGTACTGACCGCTGAGCGGTGGTTTTTCTCCGGGCACTCCGGCTTTCCTCCACCAACAAACCTGGCACGTCCTTACATGACCCTGGCTGTTAATAGGACGTAAAAATAAACAAACCAAAACAAATGACCAAATAATGTTCAAAAATGTGTTTTCCCTATAAAAACTATAGTAAACTTGACCCCTCCCAGGGGAAAAAAAGAGACCCCAGGTTCATATATAATTCATAATTATTGTAAAGGACCTTAAGACCTTTCCATCTATGAGGAGTATTTGATTCTACCATTTCCAGAATTTTTTAGACAGTGATCCGAGTCCTGGACTCACAGAATTTTAAAAGGACCCATGAAATTTCTCGGAATGGGTATCCATAACACTGTGGGACCCATTGTTTTCACAAAAACCATTGAAAAGGACTCGCGAAAAATAATCGTAGATTGAACACTGTTTAAATGAAGATTTTTGAATTTTAAGCCTATCCTATTTGACCCATTTTAGCCCCACCCCTCAGGTCTCTGGGGTTAGTTATGGAAAATATGTTAATATGATTCAATGACCATTTCATACTGATAATTCTGATTCATTTTCTATTACAAATGACCAAACAATGCTCAAAAATGAGTTTTACCTAAATAAATTATAGTAAACTTGGCCCCCTCCCCACGTGATTCCATCTATGAAGAGTATTTAAATCCACTATTTCCGGAAATTTGGAAGAAGATTGTTGAAGTTTTAGCCTAATTGACCCCTTTTGGCCCCAACCCTCAGGTCCCTAGGGGACCATATAATTCACAATTTTGATTGACCTTTGGCCATGAAAGGTCTCTGCAAAATTAGATTAGGTCACTGGAGACTTCATCTCAGGTGACCTCAAAACTGAGTCCTGCATAGACTTCCTTTCAAGATTACAGAGAAAGTGACACTCAAGTGTCCCAACTTCAATTTTACCAACACATATGTACAGTGAACCACATTATACAATTCCTATGATGTACGTTAAATGATCTAATTACCTGTGTCTTCTGTTGCCTGCAGTTTCATTGACCGATTGCCAGGTGTAATATAGCCACGCCTCTACCGTAACCCCCAAACACATGTGTTTCTATTCAATATCGGAACAAACAACGCGGTTTGATTGACAGCTGGCGATCAGTTAATTATGAAATAGTGCAGGGGTAGATATTATGTCAGTGATAGTAACCCCTGGCGTATGGAGAAGGATTAGGCTATTACTCCGCTATTTACTTAAATAAAGGGAGACTTAAAACTTGAATGTGGCATTTTATAATTGTCCCTATGACATACAATTAAGCAAGGAGTCCATCATAATTGCTATTGCTGCCTGGAATATGCATTTTCATGAATAATCATGCAAAAGTCTCTGCTAGCTACCCCCATTTTATCGAAAATAAGTAAAAAATTGGTAATAATAGACAATATCGCCTGGCTGGCACTCAATCTCTTACAAATACATACATTTTAGAGAACAAGAAATGTTAAACAGTTTTTTACAGAGAAAAAACAAACAAAATAAAACTACTGCTATAATCAAGTTAAAATAACCAGAATTCATTTAATATGGATTATATTGTTTCATAATGACACGGCATCAAAGATTTGAAAAATATCATGTACTTATACATGTACATCACAAATAATCATGTAAAAGTCTCTGCTACCCCCATTTTATCAATAAGAAACTGTTTTTCCTCATGTAGATAAAAAAAAAGTCAAAATATAGACAATATTGGTCTGACCGAAAACTCAATCTATAACAAAACATACGTTTCTCTGTTTTCACAATTCTTAGTGATATTGAGCATTTTGCTAGAAAATACCCCTTAAAAAATAATAAGCCAATTACCTCCCTTTATCCAATCCCAATGAAAACTGTTTATGTGAACATTTAAAGAATATAAAGTTATACAAGTAAGTCAGTTGTCATTTTCAACCCTTGATGGTATACATGCATCTGATCATGCTTACATAAGATATTTAACAATATAATGCTTTAATCAAGAAATGCCTTGGAAATGTATAATGCTAATTGGAATTTTATGTTGGGCAATTAAGGTAATGGGTTATATTAGGTGCCAATCTTTCTAATTATCATAACATTTATGAGACCTTTTATGAGAACTCTATTCGTGGAGCCACGGTGGCCAAGTGGTAAAGATGTCCCGACATATTACATTGTACCACAAGCTGTCCACCTCTGGGTCACAAGTTCGAATCCTATAAGGAGAATTTGCCAGGTACTGACAGCTGGTTGGTGATTTTTCTCCGGGTTCTCCGGCTTTCCTCCACCACCAAACCTGGCACGTCCTTAAATGACCCTGGCTGTTAATAGGATGTTAAACTAATAAAAAAAGAGAACTCTTTTCTACATCCGAATTGGAACACATATGGTACCAGGTAACCAAATTATTTTAAATCCTTGATACTGCTGAAGAATATGAAAATCAGTTAAATAAATCATCACATTAAAGGATCTATTTGTAGCTTTTATACATACGCAGAAATCAATTACTAACTTGGTACATCTTTCATGCTTCTCTTTTGTTTTATTAATCATATTGAATTGTTATATTGAGGAAAATTACCTATATATATATATACCTATATATATAATATAGGTAATAGTATTTAAAATAGTTACCGTTTCCAAGTCTTCTTCATCACAGATGAAAAAAAGGTCAACAGCAAGCAAATCATAATTTAATAGTCTATACCTTAAAGGATTTGTGCAGTCAAAAATGATAATTTCAGTTTATGCTGGAAATGGCTTTATTAGCATGTGTAGAAACCTCTCCGTTCCGCGCGCGACCGGAATAACCTGTAAACCGTCGATATCGAGGTCCAAACTTCTGACCGCCCGATTATGCATATTTTCTAGCTCTAAACCGTGTGACGTCACAATAGTCCGTGGCTTATAGCTGTACTATAACTGATGTGCTATGACTTACATCGACGGTCACAGGAAAAGCCGATCGACAATTTTTTATTATTACTTTTGAGTGAAGTTAATCGTACAATAACTTTGGCTCGAAAGTAAATAACTAAAAGAGTGAAATTTGATGTTTCAAATACTCTAATTTATGCACTAATAGCAGGTATCTTCGTGTAATTATGAAAGAAAATCCACACAGAAATAAAAGTTTCGGATTTTTTGTCGAGGAGTTCAGCAACGAATAAGCTTTAATTAGATAATATTTTCCTGTAGTCTGTATCTTTGATACATTGTGAATTACAAAGTTTGTGACTGTAAAATGAAATTTTACGTAACAATTTACGAAATCCTTGATTAAAGTATATTGACGTACATACCAGAAACATATATACATATATGTATGTATGTTTCTGTACATACACACCGATGATTGATCATTACAAACATTGTGTTGTGTGTTGCTAACCGAATAAATTGAGAGTGAGAGTCAACATGTGATAGAAAGAATTTATTTTTGATATTATAAAAGATCTAAATATTGAGATATTAAGCAAAACAAACTATTTTTTCAGACCGTGCGGTCGCTTTCAATTTTTAATCGATATACGAGTAGATACTTTGATGTAAATATATTATTAGCCATGCCTTTGGTTTGATGGTTATGTAATACCTGGACCAGGATGTTGTTTACCTGTACACCACGCCATTCATCGAACTCACCTGTAATTACCTGGCCGCGGGCAGTTTGCTATTCGGTGGACTATATCGGGTATTTGCTATTGTCTTACTGTCAATCAGGTTATGACATCCGTTATTTGAATTGTGATTTGAATTATGGAAACCCCGTACATCTATGCTCTAGATTTTTTTATTGTCACCTCCATGTAAAAGCAAATGGAAATAAAATATCCCTGATCATACCTAGGAATATATATTAAATATATACATATATATATATATATGTCGTACACAGGTAAAACAATAATGGAAGTTGACTTATTCTGAAACAAAAATGGTTCTAAGAACTATTTCAACTAAAGATTTAACCTTAAAAATAATTCCAGTCTAGTACTGTAATTACGGAATCGTGGCATACCCGTAATTTCTAAGGTATTAGTAAAAATTCTAAGCATGTATTTTCACCGTTTCGAATCTACAAGTATAGTCATACAAGAAGGGTTACAGCATTACCACACTAAATATACTTATTTAAATATCACTAAGTATATTTTTGAAAAGGTACAAGATATTATATCTATTTATAATACCTGTATACAAGTAATTTCATTTTTCATTTGAACACTATATGTGGTTACTTTTTGGATTATACGAATCTCGGTATGGTATACAAAAGGATCGACAATGAATATACTATTTTAATGATTTAGTATAATTTTGAAATAGTGAATTTAAATTTACACTTATACTGTAATTTAAAAACATATATCAGAAATATCATTGATGTATTTCTGCTTTTTAGTAAACATTATGGATAAAGTTCCAAAGGCAACAATATAGATATACATATTATTTTCGGTATAAGTTCGATATTGTTACTCCAATATCACGTAACTGATAACCGTCCACATTTTATTTTTACTCAAAAACTGTGCCGTGTTTGCATCGTTATGGCAGAAGTTTGAAATAAAAACACGGATTCTAGATATAGTCATGCTAAATTTTGGGATTTTAATCGTAAAAAGATAGTGTTACATTATACTGTTTTTTATTACACCGAAATTTACATAATATGATATCTTAATCTCAGTCCAGACTGATCCGAACATCATTTTCTAAAGAGAAGTTCTAAAATGTGTAGGGAGGACCCTTTTTTCTTTCAAATGTGCATTTTTAGAACATTCCCCATGCCCCCCCGCTTCCTACGCCCCTGCAGGAAAAAAGGGCATCCATGGTGCTTAGTTTAAAGCGCACCTTGACCTCAATAAATGACCACCAGATCAGAGTCCAGGGGCACCAAGAAGATATCAACAACTTCCTTTACAAGGAAAAATCTTACAAATTTTCTTGAACATTGTTTATTGAATTCTAGACCTATTGAATCCTTGAGAGAATAGCCAGGGCTTAAGCTCTGGGTCAAAATTGGGATTACTTTGTTTAGTTTCAATTCTGTTTTATGTAAGAGTGGCTAAATCAGGCTTGGATTCGACATGTCAACCGAGATAATCATACAACATCACAGACATCATTATATTAATATCTACGACGCCACAATAACGTTCGTCTTACAACATTTATGACATGACCGTATATAACATTGCTAAATGGGTCAGAGTGATATTATACATGAATGCATTTTCACGGTCAATCTGATGATTCCTGTCAGCATCCTAATTATTATGCGGTAGTTGTCTATCACTATACACAACAAAGCAAAATTGTGAAATGAATTTTAATTAACATTATTGACCTCACCCACCCAGTCTGTACAGTAACTTAAGCCTAAGCAATTATTATGTGTCATGTAAAACTGCAGCGCATACAAATCGCTATATCTACATGTAATAATGTTAATCATATACATTGTCAAACTACATTGTTACCATTTTTTCTGGTTTGTTTTCTCTTAGTTGTCTAATATTCAGATTACTTAAAGTCGTTTCGGTACCTTCTGAAAGTCATTTCGCCATGTTTACTTTATGATACTGAAAAGACTTCCGCATGTACCGAAATGACATGTAACGAAGCTGCGTTACATGTGCCTACAGACTACCGAAACGACATGTGCATTACTTTATGGTTTAACTACTAGCAATTTAATCATATGATCAAACAATATATTAGGAGATACATATATTCAAACGGCATCTGCCTCAAAGGCAGTACAATTGTCAGTTTACGTGCTGTTAAGCCACGATTTAGAAAGCATGCATGGTTCTGTTGTCAGACAGTCACTCGCGATGATGATCATAAACAGACTGTAAACAGTACCTAACGTTATATTTGCAGGCCTACAAAAACAATCAAATATATCTGATAATACTAATATCCACCGTTAATGATATTGATGTCTATAACAAGTAAAATGAACAATTACTTACCTGATAATGCCGGATTTAACTTGAACATCAAGGCGGCTTCAACGTTTTTACTCAACCGGATACAAACAATATACACATTCCTCATAGGGGGCGCGATAGTCTGCGCCATGATTTTGTGTATTCGAGACAGTACAAACAGCTCCATTTCACTGTTGCACTTTTTGGGCGCATTTTGTAACATAAATGTGATGATAAGTGCATAACTTATTTACTCATTTTATGATGTTTAGTCACTTCTACAGAAAATTTCAAAAATATCACTCATTTTTAAATGGTACATTTGCCGGTCCAATCGTTCAGAAGTTCCGAAGGAAGGCGCCGCGGGACCCCAAAATATCTCGTCTGTTGTGGAAATTTACCGAGAACCTGCGAAATACCACCAATATTCAATGCTGTATTGTGGCCGTTGTATGTAACATTTCCAAAAATCAGAAATACCGTTTTGTTCAGAAATGCAAGGACCTTTTATATGTAAAGTTCTAGCATGTCAGCTTTATCAGTTAATTTACTAGGACGAATTAAACAGAAACCAGTGGTCAAAATGTCGATTTTGGAGGTTTTACACCAAAATATCTCGCCATTTTGAATTTTCACAGCTAAGGTGATTACTCCAATCGATAGATCACGCCGAGTTTAGCTTACATTCAAAATTTCAGCAAAAAATATCGTTGGGTTTCCTTATTACTCAAATCGCGAAAATAAGCAGGTTGATAGGTTTATTTAACCGTGTTAACATTTCGTTTTAGAACGAAAACTCTGTTATAACAGAGTTGTCGTTCTTTCTCTTCATTTCATATAAATGATTGGGTCTGAAAAAAATGAAATATTTCCATTTCTGTCAGTAAAGCAGGTTTACATTTTACAAGGTTATTAATTAAAGTGTGCTTCCATGGGCAATCTAAGCTGCTACTTTCTATCACCTTACGTTTCAGAGGATGCCTAGTTTTTATTGTTTTTTTACACCATGAATACAATAATGAACAGTATTACTGGTACTCATTATTTCTGCTCTTGTAATTATTTGTATATCATCAGTATTGTCAGGCTGACGAACACAGTAAACATCTTTTACAACTGAATGATCTGGCTGGGTAGAAGAATCAGGTTTTGCTTGATATTGATTGTCAGCTATTATAAAACTTTTACCATTAAATATCCATTTCCCGCATGGCTGCCTTGCGATGAAGCTTTCAACTTTTTCAAAATACTGTTCTGGATGATCCCTTCGAAGATGAAAGAGGTACATGTGGTGGTCTATTACAGTGTATCTCTTCCGAATGTCAAAAGTCTCATCCAGGAGCAAAAGATCAAAGTTGCATCTCTGACAGAGACTCTCTGTAGATAAAAAGAAAAAAAATTGTCATGACCAAATAAACTGTATATAAAGTACGAAATCACAATGCAAAATAGAGTTTTCAATACCCTACAAAATATATATAAACATGCGGTTACATGAGAAAATTCAACTACAGTGTATTAATGCAATGAAAATATATGTATATAGGCAAAAATAATTTAATAATATTTTTACACATCTTTTAAATGGATCTCCATAAGGTTTTATTGGTATTTCAATTTTTTGCATCATAACTCCCTTAATTGGTGTATAATTTTGAGTAAATTTTAGCAAACAATATCAAAACATTAAACTCAGATTTACATTCAATACACACTAACCAAGGCAGGCGGACAGAGCCTCAAATCTGTAGAATCATCAGCATAGCCCCAAGGCAATGCCTCACATCACTCATCAAACGTACTGAAGATGTGTGTCTGGGAGAAAAAAAATATACCATTATTTACTATGCTATAAACAAATAGAGACAAGTTATCTTTCAGTGACATTAAGATAGATAAAATGTGGTGAAACCTCACTTCACCTATGCATAGTTAAACAGTTATATAGATAGTATGACTTCGTAAGTATGAATCAACATGTAGCTCTTACACAAATATCAAATAAAATAAAGCATAATTGGCACTTGTATTGATATATATTTACAGTTTGCACTGACATGGACTCAATAACCATGCTTTCTAGTATTATCATTAGGCAATTCCAATTTGATTTCTTGTTCTTCGGATTTTGGGATTTTAAAATAGGAGCGAGCGAGCGAAATTTTTTTAATTCTAAAAATATTTTGAAAGCGGAAAAAATTGGAGCGAGCGAATATTTTCACAGTATTTTTTTATTAGACTTTTATGTTTATTTCTTGAAATAACAAATACTATTAATAACAGAGTTTTTATGTTAAAATATGAGTTTTGCTGTTTTCTTCAGTGTTTTCAACATTCATAACTATATCAAAGATGTAAAAAAAAAAAGTCTAATGTTAAGGTATTTGTGTAGCTATTGAACATATGCTATTACACAAAATGCTTTCAATGCATGGCATACACGTATTTCAATTTTAAGACAAATCTTGATAATTTTAACATTAAATAGCAATTGTAATGTATATTTGATATAGGACCAAAGGGGCATAACTCGAATAGTAGTACTTACTTGGGCATGGGTGCCCATAAGCACCCAGAGTCGTATAACTGACACCGTGAGAGTGTTTATATATCGGAGTTAGGGGCTTTATGATAAATAATTACTTAATAAGTGTTGTGTTGGTTTAGTGATTATCTTGATGACTAGTGTGCCCAATTTCGAATTATATGTCGCCCAAAATGTGTCAATAGGGTGCCCAAAATGTGTCAATAGGGTGCCCAAAATGTGTCAACAGGGTGCACAAACTCCTGTCAATTAGGAGTTTGTTAGGGATGTTTTCTGTTCTCGTGAGAACCTTAAAATGATGAGTGGTATAAAAGAGAGTGCGTATGAGAGGATGAGCGAGTCTGACGAGAGCCCGAGTCTGGATGAGAGGCTGGATGTGATACCTCTGTATTCTGTACATGTATATATTCTGTTTGGATTTTAATACACTATTGGAACTTTACAACTGTGTTGTTTCTTCACTCAAGTGGTAACCCAGCACAAGACGACCCAATCTATTTATCTTTTATGTGACGTGGCGGACGACAGCCATCATACTGTAGGAACTCAGTGATTTGAGAGGAAACACAAGTTACACGGAGTCTGATCAACTTCTTGTAGTCTAATTTATCAATGCGGTAATTATCATCTTGTTTCCTGTCAGGTCGCTAGTTCCGGGTACCACAGTTTGTATTGGCATATACCATTGTTAAAGTATTACGATCGGCAACTATCAAACACGTACATACATACGGACTATAACACAACGAAAATCGTCGCATTGGTGGCAGCGTGTGGGATCGTCTTGTGTTATTTTGGGTTTATCTTAGAGTGGAAAAACATACTTAAGAGTTAAACATGGATCATTCTGATGAATCGGATACCTTACGAAGCAGAAACGAACCAACCCTCGGGCTCCGTCATTCTCCAACCCCCAGGTAAGAACACGTACTTTTAATCAAGTTCATTTTGAGGACTCGGGAATGTTTCCACCCTCAGGTCCGTCGGCGACAAGTACGCCGAGACGAATGCCCTCATCACAGGTGCGTCGTCAGTCGGAACGGGGAATTACAAGTGGTATTTCCCAGCAGTCCAAATTTAGTACAGTAACTTGGGGAAAACTTTGGTTATGGTGGAGTTGTTTGTTGTTGATTTGTGGAGGGATGGTAGCAGCATCGTGGTTTTTATTTCCTAATCACCCCGTGGTAAAGGAGTCTCAGCAGTACGTAATGTACGTCCTACTGGGTACCATGGGAATGGTATTATTTACCATTTTGATTAAAATTGTATGGGGAATTTGTCGTTCACGAGCTCAGGAGTCACGTGTTAATCAGTTTCATGATTCCAAGACTCGGAGGAATAATTCTAACAGCCCTGTTTTAACTGGAGCTTTAGAATCGAGTCAGGATTTGGGATATTTGGACGATCACGATGACGAGTTCAGTCAAAGTTTTCACAACAACTTGGAAACGGTGAAAAATCCAGAAATTGATGTTCCCTCAAGGTCTCGCGCCCATAATTCTCAAGCTATCTCTTACAACACAAACGGCAGTAATTATCCATCAGATGCACCCCCTAGGGAATATCCCATCTGTAGGACTTTTAGTGGTGTGGGGTTAGATATTTGGTAAGAATTTCGTCAATATTTTGACAATATTGTTGAGTTAAACGGCTTGACCCAGGGAAAATCCAGACGTATTTTGCTCAGCTGTTTAAGGGGCCAGGCGGAGACGTTCGCCTATGGTCTTCCGCTCGTTATGCAGCGTAACTATGACCGATTAAGGCAGAGAATGGAAGAGCGATTTGGTTATACTGCAATGAAAGAAAGATACATTGCAGATGCTAAAATTCGCCGTAGAAAGACTAATGAGTCATTTAGGGATTTCGGACAGGCACTTGAAGACCTGTACCGCAGGGCTTATCCTGAAAGTCCCGAGCTAGTTGAGGAGTATGCCATTATGTCTTTCCTAGATAAATGTGGTGGAACCGAAGAGTTTCGTCTCGCAGTTAAGCGGACAATGCCACATTCTTTACAGGAAGCCGTCACTAACGCAATGCGAGAGGAGTCATTACGAATTAGTGAAAAAGAGCTTACCAGACCTAAAAAGAGTTATGTTAATGACGTCACAGATGATGAAATGGATGAGATATTTACCGGTGCCCGTAGCGAGCCCGCCAAAAGAGGCTACTACAGAGGTGCTTATGATAAAACAAACTCTGGGTCTATCCATAATGGGCGAGGACAAGGTTTCAAATTCAATCGCCCAGGTTACAATAACCGCCATAAGGGACATGCCGGCAGTAAATCCCAGCGGTATCCGCGAAGTACAGGAAATGGGCCACCTGTTCGCGAGTCATATAAAGAAGTTGCTAATTCTTTAAACGAGACAGGACTGGGGCAGTAGGCCTACCTTCAGTCTGTTCTCATAATCGGCCTGATATTGGGGTGTTACAAAATAGTGCGAAAAATCATAATGATATCGCTATTGATCAGACCAATCTCTCACAGCAGGAGAGTAGGGCACGGCTGGACCCCCATGGTCGTGGTAATGATCTATCAATTAACTACAGTAGAAACAGTCGTGCACAACACGATTTGGAAGGAGGATTTTGTTTAGCTAAAGTCCCCTGTGACGGGAACATGATGGTCAGAGGTTTAATTGAGGGATCTTCAATTAACTGGAAAGTAGATACAGGGGCTAAACAGACGTTCATTACTATGGAAGTTTATTTTTCTTTGATTGACAAGCCAAGTCTAGAGCCAGTTGACACGAGGTTTGTGGCTGCTGACGGTAATGAAATTAGATGTTTGGGACAAGCAATTTGACATTTGGAGAAGAGATGTTTGAAATTACAGTAGTTGTAGGAGGGGTTGCCAAAAATTTATTAGGAGCAGATTTCATAGTGAAATATCGCTGTAATTGGAATCATGATGAGAACAGTTTTATGATAAGAGGTGAAAAACTACCCATGGAGAATCGAGACGGAACAATTAGATCCGGTAGAGTTATTGCGTTAGAAACCGTTGTTGTTCCAGCTGGACATGAGACCATTATTAAATCTGGACTCGTCCAAAGGCAAAAATTAAAAACAGGTATCACATACTCTAGGTATTTTGACACCTGAACGGAGGTTCATGGAGAGGCATGGCCTTGCTATTGCATGAACATTAGTTGACGTTAGTAATGAGGTAGTATATACCAGGGTTTTCAATCCTGGTAGCACTGACGTTACGGTGTACAGACATACACATATGGCTCTGTTCACACCAGCGCATAAAATAGGTTCAAGTTTCAACCCACAGGTACACTCCGAGGAAAGGATAAGTAGCTCGATCGAGGAGATATCTGACGACATAACAAATGAAAACGGAGCTATTCCTAATCATTTGATTGATGTCTATGAGAGCAGCTGTGAAAACCTAACAGCAGAACAAAAACAAAAGTTCCGGTCATTTTTGGTGAAATGGCAAGACAGTTTTGCGCGACCTGGTGAAGTGGGGCGAACCAATCTTGGGACGCACACCATTAAACTAACCGACGAAACTCCTATACGCGAGTCACCGCGTCGGATACCAATATACAAACGTAAAGCTGTAGATGATGAAATTGAGAAGTTAGAGAAACAGGGACTTATTGAAAAGTTGGACAGTCCCTGGAGTTCACAGGTAGTCATGGTACAAAAGAAAGATAAAACATGGCGAATGTGTATCGATTATCGGAAACTAAACGAGAAAACGGTTAAGGACGCTTATCCTATTCTGCGCATAGACGAGAATTTAGACTCGCTGGGCGGAGCTGACTGGTTCTCATCCCTAGATTTGGACATGGCCTATCACCAGGTTCCAATGTCCGAGGGAGACCGAGCCAAAACTGCTTTCGCTACACCGCGCGGGGGACTTTACCAATTTGTAACTATGCCTTTCGGGTTATGTAACGCGCCATCTACATTTCAGCGAATTATGAAAAAGGCGTTAACAGGGTTACAATGGCATGTGGCGGTGTTATACCTTGATGACATAGTTGTTTTTGGTAGATCTTTTGAGGAGCATTTTGAGAACCTAACAAAAGTGTTAGAGAGGCTAAAGTCTTCAGGCCTTTTATTAAAATCGAAAAAATGTAAACTACTAAAAAGAGAAACCAAATTTTTAGGCTATATAGTGTCTAAAGACGGAGTACGGACTGATCCAGAGAAGATAGACTGTGTCAAAAACATACCTAGACCGACCAATGTCACGGAGGTTAGGAGCTTTCTGGGTCTTACGTCATATTACCGGAAGTTCATTCAGAGTTACGCCGATATCGCGAGACCGCTTTATCAACTTACGTCAAAAAGTAATTCATTTCATTGGAGCTGGAGCTGTGAGCAAGCGTTTCTTAAACTAAAACAAAACCTCACTACTGCTCCAATTTTGGCGTATCCACAGATAGACGGATCAGAATTTATTTTGGATACGGACGCCAGCCTTCTGGCTATTGGCGCTGTTTTTTCGCAGGTCCAGGACGGAAAAGAGCGTGTGATCGCTTACGCGAGTAGAACATTAGACAAACCAGAACGGAATTATTGCGTTACGCGACGCGAGATGTTGGCCGTTGTGTATTTTACAAAATATTTTAAACATTATCTGCTCGGACGCAGATTTACTTTGCGCACGGATCACGGATCACTGACATGGCTTCACAGGTTTAAAGAACCGGACGGTCAAATACATCGCTGGATTCAACAGCTAAGCCAATTCCATATGAAAATAATTCACAGAGAGGGAAAACGTCACGGAAACGCGGACGCGATGTCGCGGTTAGTGTCATTGTCAGACGAAAAGTGTAGCCAGTGTAAAATGCCGATGAATTACACATACGATGGCCCAAAAGAAACTGTTGTACAAAACATGACAGATCTCAATGTGGATAATCTAAACCTAGACGGCCCAGAGAAAACTGTTGTACAAAACATGACAGATCTTATAGTGGGTAATGTGGAGGAATTATCAGACAGCGATGACGAAACGCCAGAACGTGCCCAGAAAAACACTAATGGGCAGAATTCTGACGTCGGGGAAAATATTGCGGGAGCAATACCTGTGACAAAGAGGGGGAGAAAACCAAATAGACCACCTCCGGCGCGTCCTAGGCCAATTCCAGAATTAGATTTTAGTTCTGAATCTATTCAAAATTTTCAGAAAAATGATCAAGTTTTGAACAAAATTATCAATTTAAAAACAATGATGGAAGGGAGGCCAGATTCAAAAGATTTTTCAAACGAGTCACCAGAATTTAAATTTTGGTTAGCTAGATGGGAACTTTTGGAGATAAAAAATGGTTTACTTTGTATATATTGGCAGGATTCAAACAGTCATGCGAGATATAGAATTTGTGCTCCTGAGTCCATGCAAAATGGTATTCTGTGGCATCTTCATGACGCTCATACTGCAGGTCACCTGGGTATTAGAAAAACCTGGGAAAAAGCCAAACTGTGTCCATATTACTGGATAGGTATGCAACGAAAAGTGAAGGACTATGTTACTAGTTGTGATATTTGCGGTGAACGGAAAAATCCACCAGTTAAGAAAAGACACAATATGAAATCCTATATCATGGGAGGCCGATTCGAGCGGATCGCTACAGACATCGCTGGACCATTCCCTACGACTGAGAAGAACAATAAGTACGTGTTGGTTGTTAGTGACTATTTTACCAAATTAACAGAGATATTTCCAATGGAAAATATGCTGGCTGAAACAGTCGCTGATATCATCGTGCGCTCGTGGATTAAGAGATACGGTTGTCCTCGTGAAATCCATTCCGACCAGGGGAGACAATACGAAAGTGCAGTTTTTAAGGAGGTGTGTAAACTTTTAGAAATTAAAAAGTGCAGAACATCACCATTACACCCAAGATCTGATGGAATAGTGGAAAGAATGAACAGAACTGTGAATGACATTTTGTCAAAATATATCAACATCAATCAAAGAGACTGGGACGATCACCTGGATTTTGTAGTTATGGCTTACAACACAACTCCACATGAAAGTACGGGAATCACTCCACATCGCATGGTATACGGAGTTGAAATGAACACCCCATTACATATCCAAACGCACATTATTGAAGAAAACTCTGATATATGTTTTGCAACGGATTATGCTATCCAGTTAGAAGAAAAGTTGAGAAACGCACATGATTTTGCACGAAAAAAATTATTGCGTGCTACAGAAGTTCAAAAACGGCATTATGATTTCGGTGTGAAACAAACAAACAAATTAAAAGTTGGAGACCTGGTTTGGCGGAATCAAAAACAGAACATTATTGGCAGAAAAAAAGAAAATAGCGAGACAATGGACAGGTCCTTGGGTGATAACCAATGTGTTGTGTGATGTCCTTTTCAAAATCAAATGTCGCAAGAATGGAGATGAAATTGTCATTCATGGGGATAACGTGAAGAGATATATGGGAGACAAGTTGTTAAAGTGGTACAGTCAGAGTGCTTCTCAACATGACAATCTCACAGTCACGATTCCCCGGGCAGAGGAATTGAGCTTATCAAAGAACGGTGACCGATATGGGCTCGACATCAAGGACACTGCTCCCGACGGCCCGTCGCGTGGATTGCCACCGACAGAGGACACAGGTGTCTTGCCGGGGCGCCCAAATAACATGAGCGGGTGCCCAAATAACATGAGCGGGTGCCCAAATAACACACCCAGTAGACGGTCCCCCGACCATAATCATGGGCACACGCCCTTGTCAATCATTCGCGATACAGCCGACTCAAGCACACGATTGGTCGACATCGATACTAAGAGGGCGGGGCCAAGTCAACAAGGTCGGGACGCTGGGGTAGTTCGCCCCACTCAAGTACGAATTTCATCGAGACAGCCCAATTTCGGGATGTGGCCGAATGTTCTCCCGCACTGATCAATTTACAGGACATTTAGGAAATTTCCACCATTTGAAAGAAGCTGATGTAGCGTCGTTAACAAATTCGACAGAAGCAAGGTATATAAAACCAGAAGTTTTCCAATCCGGAGGGGAAGAACGACCCTGTGCACCATGTAGATCAAGATATACCGGCTGTACCTGTTCAAACTCTACCACCATTCAGCCAGACGGAAGATGGAGAGGTATCACTACCTGAGTCGTCGGAAGGGCCTACACCTAACCAGGAGATACTTGACACACCTGTGCATTCGCCTCAGCTGTTCTCCTCTGGAACTAGTGTGGCGATCGACGACATAGGGTTTTATACAACCAAGAGGACAGAATCCGAGGGGAAAACTCAACAACCACAGGAACCAACCGAAATGGACACTGATAGTAGCGACTCGAAATCCATCGACTACATCGATAGCGACTCGGAATTCCAGGAACACGAGCAACAGCAGTCAAGTGATGGTCCGATGCCACCCTATGTGAACTGTCGTCGAGACGCATTGACAATATCTTTGATCACAACAACAAGAACATGTGCCGACGGGAGTTTCGACATAGAACGGCGACAAGTTTTCTCGTCAACAAATAGGGAATCGCCCAGTGATGTGGATTGGTTCAGCTTCATGGCCCAGATCCGTGACGAGATTCGGGGCCACAACATCGACCTAACGACGCGGACGGCAGAGGAGGAACCTTTATAAACTAATTTGGACTTGAAAGAAAAAAAAAATGTGTTAAAGTAGTATTTTTCGATTTCTGGACACAGTTTGGCCTAAACCCTGTATATAAAAAAGAAATGTGTTATATGTTGAAATATTTTGTGCGGTTGTTGCATTTTTCTTCAATGAATTTTTACCGTTACAGTAAAGTACTTAAATGTACAATGTATATGTATTTTCACTATTTTGTAAGTACAAGTATCCACGTGTATCCAGCGTTCACTGCAGTGGACGCGATCACGGTAATGGGTACGTACATAAATGGAAGACGAGTCTTCGAATATTGTTAATTTTCATTTTTTATAATCAATTCTTTTAAATGTTAGTGCATCAGTTTAACTACTAATTAGAGTTTAATTACTAATTAGACTATTATATGAGGAATATATGTATGCACATGAATCTATAGTGTTACACATTAGTGGACACGGTCATGATATTGGGTATACATGTACATACATATTGTTAATGATTTAATTATGAATTACTATTATAGTTATTTGATATGCTATTTTTCTTATCTGTATTATCTAAATTTAGTACAAGTATTTACATGTATCTTGTGTTACACGTTAGTGGACACGATCGTGGTAATGGGTACATACATTGGAAGTCCTGTACCTTCCAACAATGTAGATGTGTATATATGTGTGTTATTGTGGTAACGTACTGTGTTTATTGTCCTTTGGGTACACAGTCACATAGTGGATGCGCGTACACACAGTCATATTTTAGGAGCAAATATGTATACCTCTTAGTTTCGATTTAATTTTCAAATCTAATTTGTGTAATACAATGCCTATTGTAAGGCATACCATTACTTTCTATCTACAATATGAAATCTATTTTTTTTTTGTAATGTCAGAAAGATGAATGAGAGGGAGAGAAAGGTAAAAGTTTTTATTATTACAAAACAGTTTTTATTTTGAACAGTGGAAGTTCAATCTTCCCTAGAAGGGGGTAGTGTAATGTATATTTGATATAGGACCAAAGGGGCATAACTCGAATAGTAGTACTTACTTGGGCATGGGTGCCCATGTGCACCCAGAGTCGTATAACTGACACCGTGAGAGTGTTTATATATCGGAGTTAGGGGCTTTATGATAAATAATTACTTAATAAGTGTTGTGTTGGTTTAGTGATTATCTTGATGACTAGTGTGCCAAATTTCGAATTATATGTCGCCCAAAATGTGTCAATAGGGTGCCCAAAATGTGTCAATAGGGTGCCCAAAATGTGTCAATAGGGTGCCCAAAATGTGTCAATAGGGTGCCCAAAATGTGTCAATAGGGTGCCCAAAATGTGTCAATAGGGTGCCCAAAATGTGTCAATAGGGTGCCCAAAATGTGTCAATAGGGTGCCCAAAATGTGTCAATAGGGTGCCCAAAATGTGTCAACAGGGTGCACAAACTCCTGTCAATTAGGAGTTTGTTAGGGATGTTTTCTGTTCTCGTGAGAACCTTAAAATGATGAGTGGTATAAAAGAGAGTGCGTATGAGAGGATGAGCGAGTCTGACGAGAGCCCGAGTCTGGATGAGAGGCTGGATGTGATACCTCTGTATTCTGTACATGTATATATTCTGTTTGGATTTTAATACACTATTGGAACTTTACAACTGTGTTGTTTCTTCACTCAAGTGGTAACCCAGCACAAGACGACCCAATCTATTTATCTTTTATGTGACGTGGCGGACGACAGCCATCATACTGTAGGAACTCGGTGATTTGAGAGGAAACACAAGTTACACGGAGTCTGATCAACTTCTTGTAGTCTAATTTATCAATGCGGTAATTATCATCTTGTTTCCTGTCAGGTCGCTAGTTCCGGGTACCACAGTTTGTATTGGCATATACCATTGTTAAAGTATTACGATCGGCAACTATCAAACACGTACATACGTACGGACTATAACACAACGAAAATCGTCGCACAATGTTTAATATATCTAAAAGGAAATAGTCAAGAAAGTTTAACTTTTTGTCAATAATTTCAATAATTAATTTGCTGTTGACAGAGCTATCAGCAAAAACCAACAAACTAATAGAAACAATCAGGGATTAGCATTAATGGAAAATATTTTAAACCAATATAACCTCATCTGACATGTACATTTTTTCTTAGTTGTCACATAATATTGTATGGAACTGACTATTTATTATTTATGATTTTCTCACGAAACGCAAACATACATATAACCTATCAACACAAAAATGAAGACATATGTATGATATATTGTCATAGAAAGTAACACTAAGTTTGGATCTCAGTAAAATGTGTAATTTACTACCGATGTTAATTTGACAGAATAGCAGACGAACCGTCACCTATCTAGCTGTTACTAAGTCATGCAGTCAAAACATGTTTGCAAATGCAAACTATGTGGGCCACGTGTCAAAATTCACACTGGCCAGGTCTTAAGATATAAGGCAACTGATGTGTTAATTAATTAGGCTAGAGATTGCCTTCAAATAATGGACATGCTTGATTACCGTTATTCGTTCGTAAGTCGGCCAGTCAAATCACCTGTCATGGTCGCCATTTTTAGAGTGAGATCGAACGCAAAGTCTTTTAAAAGAGTTGCAGACATCGGCAAAAACAGACTGAAATCGGGACACGTCCTATTAAAAAGTATGCGTCCCTCAGTCTCTACCTCGCAGTACCACTCTGCACGTGGTGGCGGAAAAACTTGACATTTCTGTTGTTGTAAAGGTTTGCAAGACGCTTGCGGGTTTGAAGACACAATGTACGAATAATTCAAACATCTGAGTGACCAGGAAATGGTGACTAGTAAAAATGAACCCTATGAAAATTTGCCCGGGTTCGTCAGATTCCCGGACAAAAAAATGAGGAGCGGTAAAAAAATTATTTTATTTTTATTTCATTTTCGGAAAATAGGAGCGGGAAATCCGACGAACGAGACATTAAATTGGAATGGCCTTATCAGTGTATAATGTTAGCACAACACGCGCAGCGATTCTATTGTTACGTGAATAGTCGATGGTGTAGCAACGTGGAGTCATGACCCAACTTATGGCGGGAACATATGAATGACTCGATTCCAATCAGCTGTTCAATCGAATTCGTTGACGATGACAGGAGAGAAAAAATATTGGTATTTTAATGAAAAATATCCAACTGCCGCGGGAAAAAATAATATTCATTTACTTGAAAAACTGTAAATATAAGGAATAGATGTTTATTTTGTTGAGGTTATGGGGGTATAATGATAATGGAGCCCGTGTGAATTTTATGTAACCCGGCTTTGCCGGGGTTACATAAAATTTATCCGGGCTCCATTATCATTATACCCTCATAACCTCAACAAAATAAACATCTATTCCTTAATTAATGTTTGTGATATATATTTTTAGTGTAAAAGAAATAATTATAACGTTACATTAAAAACAACCTGAAAAGATGTAAAATATAATGCCAACTAGATTCAAATTACAACAACTATCATTTCCCTCAATACAATGCACATGTATTTATCACTTTGGGGAACTTACCATATATATGTCGAAGCAAGTGGGTCTCCATCTCTCTAGCACCAGCTTGATGAACCCAAAACAAACAACCATCCCAGGAACACACAATATCAACCACATGAATTGAAGTGATGCGGCACGCCAGCTCACACAAGGATGTGTATGTATAGCGTTGCTGACGCTGCACACATCTCATGGAAAAACTGAAAGAAAAAACAAGAGGCCCAGAGGGCCTGTATCGCTCAACTGGTTTGTAATGCCAAGTAATGTTCTGAATACAAGTTCATTGTTTCTTTTCTGAAGGAATTTGAATATTTACCTCTAATTCCCCTATTTGGCCCCACTCTTTCTGCTCCAGGGGATCAAAGCCAAAATTTATACGAATTCAGTTAACCCCAAGGATGTTTCTGGCCAAATTTGGTTACAATCCATGCAGAACTCTAGGACAGGTAGCGATTTATAGGATTTACCTCTATTTCCCCTATTGGGCCTGCCCCTCCTACCCCCGGAGGGTCAGAGACAAAATTTATACAAGTTCTGTTCCCCTTCCCCCAAGGATGTTTCTGGCCAAATTTGGTTACAATCCATCCAGAACTCTAGGACAAGTAGCGATTTATAGGATTTTCCTCTATTTCCCCTATTGGGCCCCGCCCCTCCTGCCCCCGGGGGGTCAGAGTCAAAATTTATACAAGTTCTGTTCCCCTTCCCCAAAGGATGTTTCTGGCCAAATTTGGTTGCAATCCATGCAGAACTCTAGGACAAGTAGCGATTTATAGGATTTACCTCTATTACCCCTATTGGGCCCCGCCCCTCCTGCCCCAGGGGGGTCAGGGTCACCATTTATGCAAAATCTGATCCCCCTACCCCTAAGAAAGTTTCTGGCCAAATTTTGTTGCAATCCATGCAGTACTTTATGACAAGTAGCGATTTAAATGAAATGTTGACGGAGGACGACGACGACGACGACGGACGCGCCCATGGCAAAAGCTCACCGGCCCTTTGGGCCAGGTGAGCTAAAATCAGTCATCCTTATTTAAATAACAAATTCAACAATCTATAAATCTACCTGACAACTGACCCACAAGTGATTTAAATTCAAAGCCTAGAGGTGGAGGGGCTATAGGGAATATGTCAGAAAACCTAAACTACTTGGCCAGCCCCAGTCCCATCCTAACTATCTTGTTAACTAAATCCAAAACCAAAGAACTGTTGTTTAATCTCTGTTTATTATAAACTCCAAAATTTATATATATATTTGTATATGATTTATGGTAACTAGAATTCATCAATTTATTTGATGAACTTGAACATTTCATGCTGATACTACCTTAAAGTCAGGGCCTGGGTTCTGTTCCACATCACCACAGCACAGTATCATGGATGGAATGGTAGGGTCAGGCTGAATGCATGGAGATGGAGCAGGCCAAGTTAACATGCTATCAAGGTATAAATGACAGTCAAATGGTTATTGAATTGATTATCAAAATGGTAGATTACTGTTAGTATCAACACTGTAAATAAACATTAGTATCAACATGGCAATTGAACATGGTAATTATCAAACCCTTTAAAAATATGCTCTTTGCAATATGTAGGCTGTATAGAAAATATATCATAGAAGTGTTAATATTTATACCTTTGTTTGACAAGTCTGGTAGTTTATCTAAGAGCTAGTTTTTAAAACTTTAAATAATTTTCTGGTACCAACATATTGGACTTGCAATATAATGATTTGGCTCTGTTATCTATTTTAGTTATTTACAGCTGTAGAAAGTGTATACATATATATTGACTGGGCTAAATTTAACAGAATGAACAACATGATTTAATTTAAATACTAGTAAATATACCAATCATAATAACTACAAGAGATCCCAGAGGGATCTTGGCGCCCACCAAAGAATGATCTATATCTGACAAAGAAAAGATGGATCTTTTCTCTACTTTTTAAACTTTTTCAAACATACTACATATAAAATTTGAGACAGATCGCTTCAGTACCTTTTGAGAAATAGCGGTAACAAACTTCAACTATCAAAATCCAAGATGACTCCTTGGCGGCCATCTTGTTGATCAATCGGTCCCAAATCACAATATGCACAACTAGGGCCCTAGGGGAACCTACATGTGAAATTTGAGAAAGATCCATTCAATACTTTCTGAGAAATAGCGATAACAAACTTTGAATATAAAATCCAAGATGGCTGCCTGGCAGCAATTTTGTTGACCGATCGGTCCAAAATCATAATATGCACAATTAGGGCCCTAGGGGAACCTACATATGAATTTTGAGACAGATCCCTTCAGTACTTTCTGAGAAATAGCGATAACAAACTTTGAATAACAAAATCCAAGATGGCTGCCTGGCGGCCATCTTGTTAACCGATCGGTCCCAAAAATGCAATATGCACAACTTAGTCCCTAGGGGAACCTACATATGAAATTTGAGACAGATCCGTTCAGTACTATCTGAGAAATAGCCATAACAAACTTTAACTATCGAAATTCAAGATAGCGGCCTGGCGGCCATCTTGTTCACCGATTGGTCCAAAAATGCAATATGCACAACAAGGGCCCTAGGGGAACCTACATATTAGATTTGAGAAAGATCCCTTCAGCACTTTTTGAGAAATGGGGATATCAAACCTTAACTATCAAAATCTAAGATGGGCGCCTGGCGGCCATCTTGTTTTTCCTATCAGCCTCAAAATCTGTATGGCACAACTAGGGACCAAGGGTAACCTCCATGTGAAGTTTGAACAAAATTCCTTCAGTAGTTCTCAAGAAATATCGATAACAAACTTCAACTGCCAAAATCAAAGATGGCTGCCTGGCGGCCATCTTGTTTTTCCGATCAACCTCAAAATCTGTATGGCACAACTAGGGACCAAGGGTAACCTCCATGTGAAGTTTGAACAAAATCCCTTCAATAGTTCTCAAGAAATATCGATAACAAACTTCAACTGCCAAAATCAAAGATGGCTGCCTGGCGGCCATCTTGTTTTTCCGATCAGCCTCAAAATCTGTATGACACAAATATGGACCAAGGGGACCCTCCATGTGAAGTTTGAACAAAATCCCTGCAGCAGTTTTTAAGAAATAGTGATAACAAGCATTGTTTACGGACGGACGACGGACGACGGACGACGGATGGCGGACGGACGCCAGGACGCGATTTGAATAGCCCACCATCTGATGATGGTGGGCTAAAAATGTAACATACCATCGATCTCTGCTGCCTCTTGCCTGTCCTTCGGTAGGTACGCCACTAAGGGTTTGGTGCTAGCATCATAGCATACACAACATAAACTGTAAAGTCATGTGCGGTTTGATGGACAGCTGGCGATCTGACAATAGGGGACATAGCAGAATATATGGTTTACTCAACTGTCCTTTATGCCAGGGTTCTGTGTACCAAATTTTATCAAAATCAGTCCAGTAGTTTTGTAATTCGCCAGATAAAGTGTCTACAGACAGACAGACTGATAGACGGACAACCCAATTCCAGTATACCATTCCGCCCCCTCTCCTGTTTAAAATTGTGTAAAATAACACACACAAAATATTTTAAAAAATGATCTCTAATCAACAAGGATACATACTATGCTCCAGAATGAAACATATTTAGAATAAGGGAAATTACACACCATTCCTGATGGGTACCCTGAAAATTCATGGCTCTTATTGAATGAGTCAAAGAATCATGCTATGTCAATTGAGTGACAGGGACCATATGTACATTAATACAAACCACATTGACCGGCTCCTTTCACACATCTATTGAAAGGTATCATATCCTAGATGCATCCTATATTGGAGTGAATTACAAGTCTTTATTTAATTTGATCGCCAAATGTCTTTCCTTAATTAGTCTTCTACATTGTATCTAACATTTTTAAGCTGAATCAGACAAAATATATCTTGGTTTTAAACGATCATAAGCCTCAGTATTGAAATATAATTATATGCTTCTATGATAGAATTTGTAGAGTTCATGGAAATAAATTGAGTTTTGAATTATCTGCATTCAGGTTACATTAACCTTCCAAGTTTTAGTAAATTGCTCAAGACTTTCATTGAACTATTTATTTATTATGGCCTGGTTGAGAGGGCACTATTGCCTCATAGTATTGTTGAGGGATGGAATAGTGCCCGAGCCGAAGGCGAGGAGACTATAGATCCTATCACGAGACAATACTATGAGGCAAAAGTGCCCTCTCAACCAGGCCATAATGGGTCAGTACATCACCATTACATGAGACCCGTTTTCATGTCATTGTAACAGAAACACGTCAAGCTACACCTCGCAACACTATCTCCATTTCCACACCACTTTGTTATGTTAAAAGTACAAATTTAACATATGAATTGTCGCAGAAATCTGTGTTTCTATAAAATGGGATTCAGCTTAATGAAGATTAAAAGTAGATCAATACAGAACAAGAGTGAACTGTCTTCTTTAGAAAAGCAACATTTGCTTCCATCCACGCCCACAACAGCCTGTCCGCCATCTTGGCGTCTTGGTTGAAGCGAAATGTTATCATGACGTCATGTAATAGTGACAACACAATACATTCACGTTCAATATTGCGCCACTTCAATAGTACCCGCTTGCCCAGGCACTACTGCAAATAGTAACCATGTGTGTAGCCAATCAGAATCCAGTATTCTGTCATGTGACGTACTAATGGCCAATAGGAAAACATATTATTGAGTACTATACATATATATATATACTATTCTAACCATAATTGCTTAATTTCTAAAAAATACATTGAAGCATTAAACTATCTTCCTATGGCATCAATGGTCTATATAGATGCCAGAGCTTTGCAGAAAATCTTCATAATGTGCGCTACATAGTTTAATACTTATATTTACATTATCAACTCATATTAAGGTTTCTGCTTTTGCATTGTTTAAGCTAGACCAGGACAACCGTTTATCAACGACGATTTAATCCACAAGATGGAACAGCCATTTTGACGTTGATCAGTTGACAATACCACGTCAACATTAGTGACGTCATAATGGTCATGTTTTGGGTGTCAGTTATACTGTCATATACTTCACTTTGCCTTGGTTAGTTTATATTGTAGAAGTGACATGGAAATGTAAATAGTGTGATAACTGCATCTGCATACACACGAGTACACACTGAGACTTACATGTTTTGATATAATTTACATTGGCGCCTGTGATCATGAATGAAGATCAAGGTCATTTTTTTAAAAACAAATATGGTAGCCCTTCATCCCAGCATGTCACAGGCCCAATATCAGGTCTCTAGGCCTCTTAGTTATTCACAAAAAAGTAATTTCAAGATTTTAGCCTATTTGACCCCTGTGACCTTGGATGAAGGTCAAGGTCATTGATTCGAACAAACTTGGTAGCCTTTTATCCCAGCATGCTGCAGGCCCAATATGAGTATCCTGTGCCTTTTGGTTCTTGAGAAGAAGTCATTTAAAGATTTTAGCCTATTTGACCTCTGACAAGGCTCTGTGACTTTGAATGAAGATCAAGGTCATTCATTTGAACAAACTTGATAACCCTTCATTCCAGCATGTCAGGGGCCTAATATCAGGTCTCTAGGCCTCTTAGTTATTCACAAGAAGTCGTGTAAAGATTTTAGCCTATTTGACCCCTGTGACCTTAAATGAAGGTCAAGGTCATTCATTTGAACAAACTTGGTAGCCTTTCATCTCAGCATGCTACAGGCCCAATATCAGTAGCCTGGCCTTCTGGTTCTTGAGAAGAAGTCGTTTAAAGATTTTAGCCTATTTGACCCCTGTGACCTTGAATGAAGGTCAAGGTCATTCGCTTGAACAAACTTGGTAGCCCTTCATCCCAGCATGCTACAGGCCAAATATCAGTACCCTGGGCTTTCTGGGTCTTGAGAAGAAGCTGTTTAAAGATTTTAGCCTGTAGCGGGATTGGACTGGGTCGACCATCGGTGACCAGGTAGCTCAGTCGGTAGAGCACTCGGCTAGTATTCTGAGGGTCCCGGGTTCAAATCCCGTCTGGCCGCTACATTTTCTCCTCTCCTGTTACAAAATTGGCGCCCAACTAAATAACCCACGGTGGTGGTGTTTGGAAGGGTCTCGTGTGTCTTCGGGGGCAAAGACTTCAGAAAGGAGGGAGGAGTGGTAGCGGGATTGGACTGGGTCAATCATCGGTGACCAGGTAGCTCAGTCGGTAGAGCACTCGGCTTGTATTCTGAGGGTCCCGGGTTCGAATCCCGGTCTGGCCGCTACATTTTCTCCTCTCCTGTTACAAGCCTATTTGACCCCTGTGACCTTGAATGAAGATTAAGGTCATTCATTTGAACAAACTTGGTAGCCTTTCATCCCCAGCATGCTGCAGCCCCAATATCAGTATCCTGGGCCTCTGGTTCTTGAGAAGAAGTTGTGTAAAGATTTTAGCCTTATTGACCCCCTGTGACCTTGAATGAAGATCAAGGTCATTCATTTAAACAAACTTGATAGCCCTTCATTCAAGCATGTTATGGGCCAAATATCAGATCTCTAGGCCTCTTAGTAATTCACAAGAAGTTGTTTAAAGGAGTTTTAGCCTATTTGACCCCTGTGACCTTAAATGAAGGTCTAAGTCATTCACTTGAACAAACTTGGTAGCCCTTCATCCCAGCATGCTACAGGCCAAATATCAGTACCCTGGGCTTTCGGTTATTGAGAAGAAGTCGTTTGAATGAAAAGTTTACGCACAGCGCACGACGACGGACGGTGCATGATGACAATAGGTCAGATGACCTAAAAATAGTACAGTATACATAGTTTTTTTATGTATTCATGTTTTTCACAGTACTGTTCAGCACCTGTCTTTCTATGATATATTCTATATGTGTTATCACCACTACATATAGAGTCGCTACTAAGTGTATAAGTTACGGGTCGAAGAAGTACCTTATTATCAACTGTTGTATACATGTCTGCAAGATACAAATTACCTGAAGCTGAGTTTTCTTTTGGTTTGATGTTCATACAGTATATGACCAAAACCGAGATCCCCAGCGTACCTCCGCCAAGTATGTTCAACTGATATGTCCAGTGTTTGTATAAACAAATCTACTGACACCAATTGCTACACTAGAACTGGAATAGCGACCCATGGAAGGAATGATCCATATGATATGCATTGCTATACAATGTAGTATATATACATATATACTCTGGGCTCACACTACCTATTTGCATTTTCGTTAATAACGAATCGATCTGGCTAATTGCTAAAATAAATTCATCCTAATTCGCAAACAAGAGGCCCAAGGGCCTTTCGCAGACACAAGCTTCAAACATAGTTTTTTCAGTCACATTACTTTCATAGCAAGTCTAAAACAGTTGATAAATTAATCAGTTACTGTACAGTTACTGTACAGTACCATATACATAGAGTAAAACCCCTCTAACTCAAACCCGGATTCCTCGAATACCCCCTATTTGTCAATCTGGTCGTACAGTCCCGACCGTCTCCGTATATAATCTATTCAACAAAACCCTGGATAGCTCAAACAGCTATTCGTCGGATACCCCTTATTCCTGGAACAGAATTATGTACCTGTTTCATCAAATACATAGTATTTACCCATGTATTCGTCGAACAGGTGTTCAGCCCTTGAGATTTTTTTACCTGTGTCACACCTGACTGCACAGACCGACATGAATAATTGCTCACGATCTTGTGTTTATACAGTTGGTGTGTCGAGCCTTTAGGTAATTAAGACATTAACGGTGTCATTATTACCTACCTACACAATCGCAAGTCATTGTTTGATGCTAACTTTATTTGAATATTTCAGAAAAGGCATTAAGTTATTGATGTTTCTCTCGTAATAATCTTAGCTGTAAATACGAAAATACGGAAGTTTTTGATCTTGGTAAATAGAAAGTACACATAATGTGAAATGACAAAAGAGGCGGAAGATATTGCTGACGTCCGCCTAATTATAAAAGTTTATTTTTTTTTTAATTTCTTTGTTGGTTTCATTCGACAAGCTAACACAATGTTATTTATCGTAAGATGTAAATGATATCAAACGATATATGCAAAGTACATTTTATCAGTGCGTTCCGTATCTCGTAAATTGTATTTTGTAACTTTACTTGTAAACTCATATAACCCCAACGTTACGCTTTTACTAAATAGACATCTATAAATATCATTTCTTATGTCCGTAAATATGCTGGTTAATAACTTTATTGTGAGTATATATTTTTAAAATGTTATAAATGATTTATGATAATTAAATAATACAAAATGTACTCCTTGTTGACCAATATGGATTCTGCATTGACCTAGATGACGATCGCTTACTCTGCTGTGAATGATTTAGGGCTTTCTCATTAGCTTTTTCAAACGCTAAATTTATGTTATACATTTTTTTTGCAACTTGATATTGCTATCAATAAAACACTTAAATAAAGAAATCCAAAATGTTGAAAGATAGGGTAATTAAAATGTCATTGTCGTGCATTGTTTGTCATAGTTTGAGACCGGACATTTTGACTGTTGATTGTGACCAACCTCAAATGAGTCGAATACCCCGTATTCCTCAAACTATTGACCTGGTCCCCTGCTGTTCAAGTTATAGGGGTTTTACTGTATATTTTAATGTTGAAGGATGTAAAGTAACAATACGCACGACGGAGTATGATTTAATGAACGATCAAGATCTTTTGTATGTGTGTACTTTTCACTTGATGCATAAAAACATTATTTGATGCTCCTTAGTTATTTAATGTTTTTCACAATTTGCTAAATGAAATTCATATTTGCTAAAGAGAAAAAAATAACTTTCGCAACTTTTGCTAAGCAAACTGGAAAGTTAGTGTAAGCCCAGATACTATATTGGTATATCAATGTTATTGCCTCTGTGTGTTATTGTTTATTTTTGTGAAAAAATTGTCCATACTCTTTTTGTTTGATTTTGATAAGGGGATAGATTGCCTCGAAAATTTGACAACTACAGCACCATGACAAAAGTATTCGCGATTTTTTAAAATGGCGGCTCTGCCGTTGTGAGCCGCTGTGCGCTTCGGGCGATTAAAGGGGTATAACTCGTACAGAAATGTATATTTTTGGCTAATTTTTTTATATGACGTCGCAGATGACGTAACTGACGTCATTTGTCAAAGACAGACGTCAGCTTACTAAAATACCAACGTAAACAAAGCCACGTAAAGATGGGGAGGAAATCGGCGGAAGTTTCGTCTGATATGAAAAAAGTTATAATAGAAATGAAGTCATACGGACATAAAACTTCAGAGTTGGTGAAGGCAACAGGAATACCAGAATCTATGATTAGATCCATATGGAAAAGGTATTTGGAAAGTGGAACTCTGGAAAACAAAGCAAGAACAGGTAGGCCGTCTAAGTTGTCAACGAGAGACAAAACATGGCTTTTTCGTTACACAAAAACAAACAGAGGCAAAGTATTGACGGAAATAACTAATGAATTAAATGAAAGATTGGATGTACAAAATACAATAAATAGTCGAACTGTTCAAAGATTTCTTCATAAAAAGGATTTGAAGCGCAGAGTTGTCAGAAAAAAGATGGCTGTTTCGGAAGTAAATCGTAAAAAACTTTTAAGCTGGTGTTTAGAAAAAAGACGACTTAGTGTGGAACAATATTGGAAAACTATAATATTTTCTGATGAAAGTCAGGTTGTAATAGGTGATAATCACCGTGTATATGTGTGGAGAACAGCCTGTGGATCTTTTCTACTAGAGTGCATGTGCCCTCCCCGTCAGCGCCGGATATCTGTTATGGTGTGGGGATGCATCACATATTATGGTGTAGGAACTCTTTGTAAAGTTGATGGAAATATAAATGCCCAGAAATACATAAATATACTAGATGACAATCTTTGGCCTGTTATCGCTCAGCATTTCGCCGACAAAATATATAGATTCCAAGACGACAATGCCCCCGTACATCGGGCACATGTTACAAACGAATTTAAGCTGCAAAATAATATACCAACCATTATATGGCCTGCACAATCACCAGACATTAATATTATTGAAAATTTGTGGCTTAGAATCAAAAGGACTTTGCAAAACAACGCCCGGAAAATCGGATCTGCAGACCAGCTCAGTTTCTAGCGATTTCCGATATATGGGTTTCATTCACTCTGCAATACGTCAGATCTTTATATAATTCAATACCTCGCCGTTTGTTGACAGTTATCAAGTCCAAAGGTCACCTCACAAAATACTAGGTAAGTGCAATTATTTTAATGTTGTTTATATAACGTTTTCCATCAGCGATGCTTAATGGAATGACGTCCGCCATCTTGGAAAATCGCAAATACTTTTGTCATGGCGCTGTATATTATTATATCAGTTACTGTTGCAACGCGACTACAGTAGCCATACAGGAAAGGAACATGATCTTGCGCAGTAGTCCGCTAAACCTGCCTATATTATTAGGCTTTTTAAATTTAAAAAAAAAAATAAAGGCAGGTTTTGCGACTACTTGCGCGGCACATGATCTTGTGCACTGGTAATTTAATTCAGCTAATTTTAATAAAGTAACAAACTTATTTAGACATAAAAAGTATAGAATGGCAATGTAAATTCTGATACAATCTCAGTTTTTAGTCTAAGGTGCAGACGTACCGTGTTACAATGGGGCGATAGTGGAAGAATGGCGGAAAGTGACTCCTGATTTAAAAAGTCTCCATCGTTTTTTTTTATTTGACATTTTTAAAAATTGCAGTCTGATTTATAATTCAATTATTTTGTTTTTCATTGAAATTAGAATGGTCAGCTAAATAAATTGAATATCATAGTATGATTAAAATTGGATTATAGTGTACTGCGCAAGATCATGTGCCGTGTTTACAGTTCAAACATGGGATAACAGCTGTTAAGGTCAATGTTTTTCGTTTATTTTTGGTAAACTGAAAAGATATCATTTATTGTTGGAAGGTACTGAAAAACAAATGTTTGTTCCTTGCTGACACCATAATTTAACAATAAATAAATATTTAATGAATTATCTATCGGCTATGAAACTCTTAGGTGCGCAAGATCATGTGCCGGCATTGTAATAGGCCTAACTATGAGTGTGTTAGATCTGTGTGTGCGGGGGAGGCGGGGGGTTACCAACATATTCATTATTAAAACGATATCTTGCTTCCTGCTTATAGGAAGCCTCCAAAATACCAATTTGTTTTTGATATCCTAAACACATGTTCCTACAAGACATCGAGGTGAAAATCGAACAGTACGGGTGGTATCTAGGCCTAGCCTACCTAAATCGCAATAGGTTTGGTCATAGGGCAAGTGTTTCATTTAAATTTCCGCGGAAAACACACTCTTTAAAGAGCATCTAGTTTTCTACACTGGTTTGCATGTTCTTAATATGTATATATTTAGACTAAAACAAAGTATGGACAACGGAAATATAATAAGAGTGTTAAATAAATACCATTCGCCGGTCATCGCTTCAGACTCTGCAGCCATCTTGTTGCTGAAAATAGCCTCTTTTAGGGCAAGGTCAAACGCGCCGTTTGATTGGTCGCGCACGCCGTCCCATATCATATATAGATGGTAAGTTTCCCTACAACGTTGTGAGGGCTATCCAATGCTTAGTTTCAGAGAAGAAGCCGTTTAAAGGAAATAGCCAATTTGACCCCTAATGGCCCCACCCCACAGGCCCCTGGGGGGTCAGCCACATCATTTGTACAGTTTTGAATCCCTACCCTATAAGGATGCTACCATTGAATTTGCATTATGAGTGCTGTCCGGCAATGCTTAGTTTCAGAGAAGAAGTCGTTTTTATGAAATAGCCAATTTGACCCCTTTTGGGCCCGCCAAACAGGGCACCAGGGTCAGCCCCATCATTTGTACAATTTTGAATTCCTACTGCCCTATAAGAATGCTACCATTGAATTTGCATTATGAGTGCTGTCCAATGCTTAGTTTCAGAGAAGTCGTTTATTAGAAAATTGCCAATTTGACCCCCTTTGACTCAACCCTCAGGCCCCCGGGGGGTTCCGCACCATCATTTGTACAATTTTGAATTCCCATCCTATAATGATGCTACCATTGCATTGTGGGTGCTATGCAATGCATAGTTTTAGAGAAGAACTCGTTTATATGAAAATAGACAATTTAACCCCTTTTGGTCCTGCCCATTTGGCCACCAGGGGTTGGCCCCCTCATTTGTACAGTTTTGAATCCCTACCCTATAAGGATGCTACCATTGCATTGTGAGTGCTATCAAATGCCTAGTTTCAGAGAAGTCGTTTATATGAAAATTGCCAATTTGACCCCTTTTGGCCCACACTCACAGGCCCCTGGGGGGTAAGCACCATCATTTGTACAACTTTGAATCCCCATCCTATAATGATGCTACCATTGCTTTATGAGTGCTAGTTATCACCTGCTTAGTTTTGGAGAAGATTTGAAATTGTTTATATATCAAAATTGCCAATTTGACCCCTTTTGGCCCACTCCAACAGGCCCCTGGGGGTCAGCCTCATCATTTGTATAATTTTGAATCCCTACCCAATCAGGATGCTACCATTGCATTATGAGTGCTATCCAATACTAAGTTTCAGAGAAGAAGTCATTTGTATGAAATAGCCAATTTGACCCCTTTTGGCACGGGCCCTTAGGACCCCATGGTTTCAGCACCATCATTTGTACAACTTTGAATCCCCACCCTATAATAATGCTACCATTGCATTATGAGTGCTATCACCTGCTTAGTTTCGGAGAAGAAGTTGTTTATATGAAATAGCCAATTTGACCCCTTTTGGCCCCACCCCACAGGCCCCTGGGGGGTCAGCCTCATCATTTGTAAAATTTTGAATCCCCATCCTATAATGATGCTTCCATTGCATTATGAGTGCTATCACCTGCTTAGTTTCGGAGAAGTCAAAGTTGTTTATATGAAATCGCCAATTTGACCCCTTTTGGCCCCACCCCACAGGCCCCTGGGGGGTCAGCCTCATCATTTGTAAAATTTTGAATCCCCATCCTATAATGATGCTTCCATTGCATTATGAGTGCTATCACCTGCTTAGTTTCGGAGAAGAAGTTGTTTATATGAAATAGCCAATTTGACCCCTTTTGGCCCCACCCCACAGGCCCCTGGGGGGTCAGCCTCATCATTTGTAAAATTTTGAATCCCCATCCTATAATGATGCTTCCATTGCATTATGAGTGCTATCACCTGCTTAGTTTCGGAGAAGAAGTTGTTTATATGAAATCGCCAATTTGACCCCTTTTGGCCCCACCCCACAGGCCCCTGGGGGGTCAGCCTCATCATTTGTAAAATTTTGAATCCCCACCCTATAATGATGCTTCCATTGCATTATGAGTGCTATCACCTGCTTAGTTTCAAAGAAGTCAAAGTTGTTTATAGGAAAATTGCCAATTTGACCCCATTTGGCCCTGCCCCTCAGGCCCCTGGGGGGTCAGCCTCATCATTTGTAAAATTTTGAATCCCCATCTTATAATGATGCTTCCATTGCATTATGAGTGCTATCACCTGCTTAGTTTCGGAGAAGAAGTTGTTTATATGAAATCGCCAATTTGACCCCTTTTGGCCCCACCCCACAGGCCCCTGGGGGGTCAGCCTCATCATTTGTAAAATTTTGAATCCCCATCCTATAATGATGCTTCCATTGCATTATGAGTGCTATCACCTGCTTAGTTTCGGAGAAGAAGTTGTTTATATGAAATCGCCAATTTGACCCCTTTTGGCCCCACCCCACAGGCCCCTGGGGGGTCAGCCTCATCATTTGTAAAATTTTGAATCCCCACCCTATAATGATGCTTCCATTGCATTATGAGTGCTATCACCTGCTTAGTTTCAAAGAAGTTCAAAGTTGTTTATATGAAAATTGCCAATTTGACCCCATTTGGCCCTGCCCCTCAGGCCCCTGGTGGGGTCAGCCCGACCATTTGTACAATTTTCATTCAGTAGCCCATAAGGATGCTATCACTTAAATTTTGTTAAAATCTGGCCAGCTGGATGCTGTTGTATCGCATTAGCTCACCATGATCCTTTGAACCAGGTGAGCTAAAAATAACTTTATTCGAGGCGGGGGTAAAAATTCTGATATGGCAACTATCGTCCCTTTCTCTGTTTATCCAAATTTTTTAATAATTTTTTCAAATCTCGTATTTTCTGAAAAAAATCACTTGACTGTTATATATTTTCATCAGTTCATCCACCATATACAAAAAAAAATGTATGAGTATCTTGTACTACTTGGCATCTACCCCACATAGGAAACCACTTGACCACCACAGCCCTAAAAAACTCCATCTTTTTTACCTTCTAAATATTTTAATTCAGTGTATCCTTATACGAACAATACTGACGAAAGTACAAAAACAAAATTGAAACTTGTAATAAAAGTGATTATTTATGAAGTCATATACATAAGTCATTAGTACAATTTGCAGGGACAAATATGAAATCATTGTGTGTTTGGATTTATTGCATTGAGAACATTTATCTATCTTAAAATTATTGTTAGGTAATCAAAATTCCTAGGAAAGTTCTACTCATATTGCAATAGTAGCATGCAGGGATAATGAGTTACCAAGTTTGTTCAAATCAATTACCTTGACTATTTGAGGTCATAGGGGTCAAATAGGTAAAAACTGTTAAAACAACTTCTTGTCAATAATGAAGTCAAGGGGCCTAGACAGACCATGGGCTTGAGACATCCTGAGATGAAGGGTAACCAAGTTTGTTTAAATTTAACAAAATTTTACCTTCATTCAACGTCACAGGAGTCAAATGGTCTGAAATATTTAACACAGGTTCTTATCAATAACTATTAAGAGACATGGACACATATTATTAAATAAATAATCTGAACATCTTGTAAAATGAGAGTCCTAGATATATGATATTGACTCTGTAATGTAAAATGAGAGTCCTAGATATATGATATTGACTCTGTAATGTAAAATGAGAGTCCTAGATATATGATATTGACTCTGTAATACATTGGTCACGTAAATGACATCAAGATCACAAAGATTAAAGGCCCACTACCTTTCCGGTGCAAAATTTAAAGGTTTCTTGAAAACATCAATAACATAAGAACATACATATCGATGGCATAAGATGAGGTAACAATACCAAACATATGCAAAATTTTCTGCGTAAGTTATGATAACTGTGGAGATTCATTTCGCTGTTTTGCCGTCTGGCGCAGTGATATGTCTAATGAACACAAAAATAATATTAATTAAATAATTTATTTTGCCTTTGGTGCATGGGCTATCAGTACTTCATTCCATATAGGATGTAGTGCCACAGAGTTTTTTCAGGACGCAATTAGTTATTTTTTATATTTTTAATTTAAACAAAAAATTAGAAGCTCAAACATTTCAATGGTGGTAATAGTATTAAGTTAGTAACTTTTGTAACTGAAGAACAAGAGGCCCAGAGGGCCTGTATCGCTCACCTGGTTTGTAATGCCTAGGAATGTTCTGAATACAAGTTCATTGTTTCTTTTCTGAATTCCCCTATTGGGGCCCACTCTTTCTGCTCCAGGGGGTCAAAGCAAAAATTTATGCAAATTCTGTTAACCCCAAGGATGTTTCTAGGCCAAATTTGGTTACAATCCATGCAGAACTATATGACAATTAGCGATTTACAGAATTTACCTCTATTTCCCCTATTGGGCCCCGCCCCTCCTGCTAGGATAAGTAGCGATTTATAGGATTTACCTCTATTTCCTCGGGAGGTCAGAGCCAAAATTTATACAAGTTCTGTTTCCCTTCCCCCAAGGATGTTTGTGGTCAAATTTGGTTACAATCCATGCAGAACTCTAGGACAAGTAGCAATTTATAAGATTACCTCTATTTCCCCTATTGGGCCCCGCCCCTCCTGCCCCCAGGGGGTCAGAGCCAAAATTTATACTGGTTCTGTTTCCCTTCCCCAAAGGATATTTGTGGCCAAATTTGGTTACAATCCATGCAGAACTCTAGGACAAGTAGCGTTTTATAGGATTTACCTTTATTTTCCCTATTGGGCCCCGCCCCTCCTGCCCCCGGGGGGTCAGAGCCAAAATTTATACAGGTTCTGTTCCCCTTCCCCCAAGGATGTTAGTGGCCAAATTTGTTTACAATCCATGCAGAACTCTAGGACAAGTAGCGATTTATAAGATTACCTCTATTTCCCCTATTAGGCCCCGCCCCTCCTGACCCCGGGAGGTCAGAGCCAAAATTTATACAAGTTCTGTTCCCCTTCCGCCAAGGATGTTTGTGGCCAAATTTGGTGACAATCCATGCAGAACTCTAGGACAAGTGGCGATTTATATGATTTACCTCTATTTCCCCTATTGGGCCCCGCCCCTCCTGCCCCCAGGGGATCAGAGCCAAAATTTATGCAAGTTCTGTTTCCCTTCCCCCAAGGATGTTTGTGGTCAAATTTGGTTACAATCCATGCAGAACTCTAGGACAAGTAGCAATTTATAAGATTACCTCTATTTCCCCTATTGGGCCCCGCCCCTCCTGCCCCCAGGGGATCAGAGCCAAAATTTATACAAGTTCTGTTTTCCTTCCCCCAAGGATGTTTGTGGTCAAATTTGGTTACAATCCATGCAGAACTCTAGGACAAGTAGCAATTTATAAGATTACCTTTATTTCCCCTATTGGGCCCCGCCCCTCCTGCCCCCGGGAGGTCAGAGCCAAAATTTATACAAGTTCTGTTTCCCTTCCCCCAAGGATGTTTGTGGTCAAATTTGGTTACAATCCATGCAGAACTCTAGGACAAGTAGCAATTTATAAGATTACCTCTATTTCCCCTATTGGGCGCCGCCCCTCCTGCCCCCAGGGGGTCAGAGCCAAAATTTATACAAGTTCTGTTTCCCTTCCCCCAAGGATGTTTGTGGTCAAATTTGGTTACAATCCATGCAGAACTCTAGGACAAGTAGCGGTTTATAGGATTTACCTCTATTTCCCCTATTGGTCCCCACCCCTCTTGCCCCCGGGGGATCAGAGCCAAAATTTATACAAGTTCTCTTTCCCTTCCCCCAAGGATGTTTGTGGTCAAATTTGGTTACAATCCATGCAGAACTCTAGGACAAGTAGCAATTTATAAGATTACCTCTATTTCCCCTATTGGGCCCCGCCCCTCCTGCCCCCGGGAGGTCAGAGCCAAAATTTATACAAGTTCTGTTCCCCTTCCCCCAAGGATGTTTGTGGCCAAATTTGGTTACAATCCATGCAGAACTCTAGGACAAGTAGCGATTTATAAGATTACCTCTATTTCCCCTATTAGGGCCCCGCCCCTCCTGCCCCCGGGGGGTCAGAGCCAAAATTTGTACAAGTTCTGTTCCCCTTCCCCCAAGGATGTTTGTGGCCAAATTTGGTTACAATCCATGCAGAACTCTAGGACAAGTAGCGATTTATAGGATTTACCTCTATTTCCCCTATTGGGCCCCGCCCCTCCTGCTCCCCGGGGGTCAGAGCCAAAATTTATACAGGTTCTGTTCCCCTTCCCCCAAGGATGTTTGTGGCCAAATTTGTTTACAATCCATGCAGAACTCTAGGACAAGTAGCGATTTATAAGATTACCTCTATTTCCCCTATTGGGCCCCGCCCCTCCTGCCCCCGGGGGGTCAGAGCCAAAATTTATACAAGTTCTGTTCCCCTTCCCCCAAGGATGTTTGTGGCCAAATTTGGTTACAATCCATGCAGAACTCTAGGACAAGTAGCGATTTATAGGATTTACCTCTATTTTCCCTATTGGGCCCCGCCCCTCCTGCCCCCAGGGGGTCAGAGAGCCAAAATTTATACAAGTTCTGTTCCCCTTCCCCCAAGGATGTTTGTGGCCAAATTTGGTTACAATCCATGCAGAACTCTAGGACAAGTAGCAATTTATAGGATTTACCTTAATTTCCCTATTGGGCCCCGCCCCTCCTGCCCACGGGGGGTCAGAGCCAAACTTTATACAAGTTCTGTTCCCCTTCTCCCAAGGATGTTTGTGGCCAAATTTGGTTACAATCCATGCAGAACTCTAGGACAAGTAGCGTTTTATAGGATTTACCTTTATTTTCCCTATTTGGCCCCGCCCCTCCTGCCCCCGGGGGTCAGAGCCAAAGTTTATACAAGTCCTGTTCCCCTTCCCCCAAGGATGTTTGTGGTCAAATTTGGTTACAATTCATGCAGAACTCTATGACAAGTAGTAGCGATTTATACAGAGCCAAAATTTATACAAGTTCTGTTCCCCTTCCCCCAAGGATGTTTGTGGCCAAATTTGGTTACAATCCATGCAGAACTCTAGGACAAGTAGCGTTTTATAGGATTTACCTCTATTTCCCCTATTGGGCCCCGCCCCTCCTGCCCCCGGGGGGTCAGAGCCAAAATTTATACAAGTTCTGTTCCCCTTCCCCCAAGGATGTTTGTGGCCAAATTTGGTTACAATCCATGCAGAACTCTAGGACAAGTAGCGATTTATAGGATTTACCTCTATTTCCCCTATTGGGCCCCGCCCCTCCTGCCCCCGGGGGTCAGAGCCAAAATTTATACAAGTTCTGTTCCCCTTCCCCCAAGGATGTTTGTGGCCAAATTTGGTTACAATCCATGCAGAACTCTAGGACAAGTAGCGATTTATAGGATTACCTCTATTTCCCCTATTGGGCCCCGCCCCTCCTGCCCCCAGGGGGTCAGAGCCAAAATTTATACAAGTTCTGTTCCCCCTTCCCCCAAGGATGTTTGTGGCCAAATTTGGTTACAATCCATGCAGAACTCTAGGACAAGTAGCGATTTATAGGATTTACCTCTATTTCCCCTATTGGGCCCCGCCCCTCCTGCCCCCGGGGGTCAGAGCCAAAATTTATACAAGTTCTGTTCCCCTTCCCCCAAGGATGTTTGTGGCCAAATTTGGTTACAATCCATGCAGAACTCTAGGACAAGTAGCGATTTATAGGATTTACCTCTATTTCCCCTATTGGGCCCCGCCCCTCCTGCCCCCGGGGGGTCAGAGCCAAAATTTATACAAGTTCTGTTCCCCTTCCCCCAAGGATGTTTGTGGCCAAATTTGGTTACAATCCATGCAGAACTCTAGGACAAGTAGCGATTTATAGGATTTACCTCTATTTCCCCTATTGGGCCCCGCCCCTCCTGCCCCCGGGATCAGAGCCAAAATTTATACAAGTTCTGTTCCCCTTCCCCCAAGGATGTTTGTGGCCAAATTTGGTTACAATCCATGCAGAACTCTAGGACAAGTAGCAATTTATAAGATTACCTTTATTTCCCCTATTGGGCCCCGCCCCTCCTGCCCCCGGGAGGTCAGAGCCAAAATTTATACAAGTTCTGTTTCCCTTCCCCCAAGGATGTTTGTGGCCAAATTTGGTTACAATCCATGCAGAACTCTAGGACAAGTAGCAATTTATAAGATTACCTCTATTTCCCCTATTGGGCCCCGCCCCTCCTGCCCCCAGGGGGTCAGAGCCAAAATTTATACAAGTTCTGTTCCCCTTCCCCCAAGGATGTTTGTGGCCAAATTTGGTTACAATCCATGCAGAACTCTAGGACAAGTAGCGTTTTATAGGATTTACCTTTATTTTCCCTATTGGGCCCCGCCCCTCCTGCCCCCGGGGGGTCAGAGCCAAAATTTATACAAGTTCTGTTCCCCTTCCCCCAAGGATGTTTGTGGCCAAATTTGGTTACAATCCATGCAGAACTCTAGGACAAGTAGCGATTTATATAGGAAATACCTTTATTTCCTTATGGGCCCCGCCCCTCCTGCCCCCGGGGGGTCAGAGCCAAAATTTATACAAGTTCTGTTCCCCTTCCCCCAAGGATGTTTGTGGCCAAATTTGGTTACAATCCATGCAGAACTCTAGGACAAGTAGCGATTTATAGGATTTACCTCTATTTCCCCTATTGGGCCCCGCCCCTCCTGCCCCCGGGGGGTCAGAGCCAAAATTTATACAAGTTCTGTTCCCCTTCCCCCAAGGATGTTTGTGGCCAAATTTGGTTACAATCCATGCAGAACTCTAGGACAAGTAGCGATTTATAGGATTTACCTTATTTCCCCTATTGGGCCCCGCCCCTCCTGCCCCCGGGGGGTCAGAGCCAAAATTTATACAAGTTCTGTTCCCCTTCCCCCAAGGATGTTTGTGGCCAAATTTGGTTACAATCCATGCAGAACTCTAGGACAAGTAGCGATTTATAGGATTTACCTCTTATTTCCCCTATTGGGAGCCGCGCACCGCCCGATCCTGAGCCCCCAGTGGGGTCAGGAGCAAATTTAATACAAGATGTACTGTTTCCGCGCTTTCCCTCCAAAGGATGATTGTGACCAAATTTGGTATACAATTCCATTCATAACTCTAGTGAACAAGTAGCGATTTATAAGGATTCTACCTCTATTATTTCCCCTATTGGCCCCCGCCCCTCCTGCCCCCAGGGGGATCAGAGCCAAAAAATTTATACAAGTTCTGTTCCCCTTCCCCCAAGGAAGTTTGTGGTCAAATTTGGTTACAATCCATGCAGAACTCTAGGACAAGTAGCAATTTATAGGATTTTACCTCTATTTCCCTATTGGGTCCCCGCCCCTCCTGCCCCCGGGGAGGTCAGAGCCAAAATTTATACAAGTTCTGTTTCCCCCTTCCCCCAAGGATGTTTGTGGCCAAATTTGGTTACAATCCATGCAGAACTCTAGGACAAGTAGCGATTTTATATAGGATTTACCTCTATTTCCCTATTGGGCCCCGCCCACTCCTGCCCCCCAGGGGGGGTCAGAGAGCCAAAATTTTATACACAGGTTCTGTTCCCTTCCCTCAAGGATGTTATCAGGCCCCAAATTTGGTTAAAAGTCCAGTGCAGACAACTCTAGGACAAGTAACAATTTTAATGGAATTTACCTCTTATTTTCCCCCTATTGGGCCCAGCCCCTCCTGCCCCTTGGGTCCAGAGCCAAAATTTATACAAGTTCTGTTCCCCTTCCCCCAAGGATGTTTCCTAGGCCAAATTTAGTTACAATCAATCCATGCAGAACTCTAGGACAAGTAGTCGATTTATAGATTTTTTACCTCCTATTTTCCCCTGATTAGGTCCCCGCTCTCCTGCCCCCCGAGGGGGGTCAGAGCCAAAATTTATACAAGTTCTGTTCCCCTTCCTCCCAAAGGATTTTTTCAGACCAAATTTGGTTACAATCCATGCAGAAACTCTAGGACAGAGTGGTTTGTTATAAGGATTTACGTCCTATTTAACAGCCATGGTCATGTAGGACGTGCAAGGTTTGTTGGTGAGGAAAGCGTAAGTAAACCATCGGAAGAAAAACCACCGGTCAGCGGTCAGTAAACTCTGGCAACTGCCCCACATGGGATTCTATGTTGTCCGGGCATCCCATAGTGTGGAAGGCTTGTGAGTCAAGATGGTCGGACATCTTAACCACTCGCCACCCCGCGCCCCCAGAACACTAGGACCACACATAGCAATTTAAAAGTGATTGACACTCAAATTTCCCCTATGTGGGGGCTCCGCTCCACTCCAGCCCCCAGGTGGTCAGAACCAAATTGATAGTAACTGGTTTCTGTTTCCCCTTCCCCAAAGGAATATATAGTCCTGTCCAAAATTTGTGTTTACAATCCATGCAGAACTCTTGGGACAGAGTAAAGCGTTTTATAGGATATTACCTTTAATTTTCCCTATTGGGGCCCGCCTACTCCTGCCCCCCGAGGGGGGTCAAGCCAAAATTTAAAGCAGTAGTTCCCTGTTTTCCCATCACCCAAGGATTTTCTGTTTTTGGTTACCCATGGCAAGAACTCTCGAGAACAAGTAACGAAGGATGTTTGTGGGGATCACCACGTAACCCACAAGAAACAAACATCCACACATGAAATCCCATACAACCTAACACAAACCAATCCTAAAACTAACACAACCCAAACACCACCACTACAAAAAGAAAACTTACCACAAACGGCCAAGACCATCGCTGCTTAAATACAACAACAAATTCCAAACAAAAACAGAACACAACGAAACACATCAAAAAAAGACATAGCCAAAATTTATACAATTTCGTACCCCTTCCCTCAAGGATGTTTCTATTTCTTGCCAAAATTTTGGGTATACATCCATGCAGAACTCTAGGACAAGTAGCAATTTATAAGATTATCCTTTATTTCCCCTATTGGGGGCCCGCGCCCCTCCTGCCCCCGTAGGTCAGAGCCAAAAATTTATACAAGTTCTGTTTCCCTTCCCCGCAAGGATGATGTTTGTGGGCCAAATTTGGTTACAATCCATGCAGTGAACTCTAGGACAAGTAGCGTTTTATATAGGATTTACCTTTATTTTCCCTATTGGGCCCCGCCCCTCCTGCCCCGAGGGGGGTCAGAGCCAAAATTTTATACAGTTCTGTTCCCCCTTCCCCCAAAGGATGTATTTGGCCAAATTTGTTATACAATCCATGCAGAACTCTAGGACAAGTAGCGATTTATAAGATTACCTCTATTTCCCCCTATTAGGCCCCGCCCCTCCTGCCCGATTTATAAGGATTACCCTCTATTTCCCCTATTGGGCCCCGCCCCTCCTGCCCCCGGGAGGGGGTCAGAGCCAAAATTTATACAAGTTCTGTTCCCCTTCCCCAAGGATGTTTGTGGCCAAATTTGGTTACAATCCATGCAGAACTCTAGGACAAGTAGCGAATTTATAGGATTACCTCTATTTCCCCTATTGGGCCCCGCCCCTCCTGCCCCCAGGGGGTCAGAGCCAAAATTTATACAAGTTCTGTTTCCCTTCCCCCAAGGATGTTTGTGGCCAAATTTGGTTACAATCCATGCAGAACTCTAGGACAAGTAGCAATTTATAAGATTACCTTATTTTCCCCTATTGGGCCCCGCCCCTCCTGCCCCCGGGGGGTCAGAGCCAAAATTTATACAAGTTCTGTTTCCCCTTCCCCCAAGGATGTTTGTGGCCAAATTTGGTTACAATCCATGCAGAACTCTAGGACAAGTAGCGTTTTATAGGATTTACCTTTATTTCCCCTATTGGGCCCCGCCCCTCCTGCCCCCAGGGGGTCAGAGCCAAAATTTATACAAGTTCTGTTCCCCTTCCCCCAAGGATGTTTGTGGCCAAATTTGGTTACAATCCATGCAGAACTCTAGGACAAGTAGCGATTTATAGATTTACCTTTATTTCCCCTATTGGGCCCCGCCCCTCCTGCCCCCGGGGGGTCAGAGCCAAAATTTATACAAGTTCTGTTCCCCTTCCCCCAAGGATGTTTGTGGCCAAATTTGGTTACAATCCATGCAGAACTCTAGGACAAGTAGCGATTTTATAGGATTTACCTTATTTTTCCCCTATTGGGCCCCGCCCCTCCTGCCCCCGGGGGTCAGAGCCAAAATTTATACAAGTTCTGTTCCCTTCCCCCAAGGATGTTTGTGGCCAAATTTGGTTACAATCCATGCAGAACTCTAGGACAAGTAGCGATTTATAGGATTTACCTTATTTTCCCCTATTGGGCCCCGCCCCTCCTGCCCCCGGGGGTCAGAGCCAAAATTTATACAAGTTCTGTTCCCCTTCCCCCAAGGATGTTTGTGGCCAAATTTGGTTACAATCCATGCAGAACTCTAGGACAAGTAGCGATTTATAGGATTTACCTCTATTTCCCCTATTGGGCCCCGCCCCTCCTGCCCCCAGGGGTCAGAGCCAAAATTTATACAAGTTCTGTTCCCCTTCCCCCAAGGATGTTTGTGGCCAAATTTGGTTACAATCCATGCAGAACTCTAGGACAAGTAGCGATTTATAGGATTAACTTCTATTTCCCCTATTGGGCCCCGCCCCTCCTGCCCCCAGGGGGTCAGAGCCAAAATTTATACAAGTTCTGTTTCCCCTTCCCCCAAGGATGTTTGTGGCCAAATTTGGTTACAATCCATGCAGAACTCTAGGACAAGTAGCGATTTATAGGATTTACCTCTATTTCCCCTATTGGGCCCCGCCCCTCCTGCCCCCGGGGTCAGAGCCAAAATTTATACAAGTTCTGTTCCCCTTCCCCCAAGGATGTTTGTGGCCAAATTTGGTTACAATCCATGCAGAACTCTAGGACAAGTAGCGATTTTATAAGATTACCTTTATTTCCCCTATTGGGCCCCGCCCCTCCTGCCCCCGGGGGGTCAGAGCCAAAATTTATACAAGTTCTGTTTCCCTTCCCCCAAGGATGTTTGTGGCCAAATTTGGTTACAATCCATGCAGAACTCTAGGACAAGTAGCGTTTTATAGGATTTACCTCTATTTCCCCTATTGGGCCCCGCCCCTCCTGCCCCCGGGGGTCAGAGCCAAAATTTATACAAGTTCTGTTCCCCTTCCCCCAAGGATGTTTGTGGCCAAATTTGGTTACAATCCATGCAGAACTCTAGGACAAGTAGCGATTTATAAGATTTACCTCTATTTCCCCTATTGGGCCCCGCCCCTCCTGCCCCCGGGGGTCAGAGCCAAAATTTATACAAGTTCTGTTCCCCTTCCCCCAAGGATGTTTGTGGCCAAATTTGGTTACAATCCATGCAGAACTCTAGGACAAGTAGCGATTTATAGATTACCTCTATTTCCCCTATTGGGCCCCGCCCCTCCTGCCCCCAGGGGGGTCAGAGCCAAAAATTTATACAAGTTCTGTTTCCCTTCCCCCAAGGATGTTTGTGGCCAAATTTGGTTACAATCCATGCAGAACTCTAGGACAAGTAGCAATTTATAAGATTACCTTTATTTCCCCTATTGGGCCCCGCCCCTCCTGCCCCCGGGGGGTCAGAGCCAAAATTTATACAAGTTCTGTTTCCCTTCCCCCAAGGATGTTTGTGGCCAAATTTGGTTACAATCCATGCAGAACTCTAGGACAAGTAGCGTTTATAGGATTTACCTCTATTTCCCCTATTGGGCCCCGCCCCTCCTGCCCCCAGGGGGTCAGAGCCAAAATTTATACAAGTTCTGTTCCCCTTCCCCAAGGATGTTTGTGGCCAAATTTGGTTACAATCCATGCAGAACTCTAGGACAAGTAGGTTTATAGATTTACCTTTATTTTCCCCTATTGGGCCCCGCCCCTCCTGCCCCCGGGGGTCAGAGCCAAAATTTATACAAGTTCTGTTCCCCTTCCCCCAAGGATGTTTGTGGCCAAATTTGGTTACAATCCATGCAGAACTCTAGGACAAGTAGCGATTTATAGGATTTACCTTTATTTCCCCTATTGGGCCCGCCCCTCCTGCCCCCGGGGGTCAGAGCCAAAATTTATACAAGTTCTGTTCCCCTTCCCCCAAGGATGTTTGTGGCCAAATTTGGTTACAATCCATGCAGAACTCTAGGACAAGTAGCAATTTATAAGATTACCTTTATTTCCCCTATTGGGCCCCGCCCCTCCTGCCCCCGGGAGGTCAGAGCCAAAATTTATACAAGTTCTGTTTCCCTTCCCCCAAGGATGTTTGTGGTCAAATTTGGTTACAATCCATGCAGAACTCTAGGACAAGTAGCGTTTTATAGGATTTACCTTTATTTTCCCTATTGGGCCCCGCCCCTCCTGCCCCCGGGGGGTCAGAGCCAAAATTTATACAGGTTCTGTTCCCCTTCCCCCAAGGATGTTAGTGGCCAAATTTGTTTACAATCCATGCAGAACTCTAGGACAAGTAGCGATTTATAAGATTACCTCTATTTCCCCTATTAGGCCCCGCCCCTCCTGACCCCGGGAGGTCAGAGCCAAAATTTATACAAGTTCTGTTCCCCTTCCGCCAAGGATGTTTGTGGCCAAATTTGGTGACAATCCATGCAGAACTCTAGGACAAGTGGCGATTTATAGGATTTACCTCTATTTCCCCTATTGGGCCCCGCCCCTCCTGCCCCCAGGGGATCAGAGCCAAAATTTATACAAGTTCTGTTTCCCTTCCCCCAAGGATGTTTGTGGCCAAATTTGGTTACAATCCATGCAGAACTCTAGGACAAGTAGCAATTTATAAGATTACCTTTATTTCCCCTATTGGGCCCCGCCCCTCCTGCCCCCAGGGGGTCAGAGCCAAAATTTATACAAGTTCTGTTCTCCTTCCCCCAAGGATGTTTGTGGTCCAAATTTGGTTACAATCCATGCAGAACTCTAGGACAAGTAGCGATTTATAAGATTACCTCTATTTCCCCTATTGGGCCCCGCCCCTCCTGCCCCCAGGGGGTCAGAGCCAAAATTTATACAAGTTCTGTTTCCCTTCCCCCAAGGATGTTTGTGGCCAAATTTGGTTACAATCCATGCAGAACTCTAGGACAAGTAGCGTTTATAGGATTTACCTCTATTTCCCTATTGGGCCCCGCCCCTCCTGCCCCCGGGGGGTCAGAGCCAAAATTTATACAAGTTCTGTTCCCCTTCCCCAAGGATGTTTGTGGCCAAATTTGGTTACAATCCATGCAGAACTCTAGGACAAGTAGCGATTTATAGGATTTACCTCTATTTTCCCTATTGGGCCCCGCCCCTCCTGCCCCCGGGGGGTCAGAGCCAAAATTTATACAAGTTCTGTTCCCCTTCCCCCAAGGATGTTTGTGGCCAAATTTGGTTACAATCCATGCAGAACTCTAGGACAAGTAGCGATTTATAGGATTTACCTCTATTTCCCCTATTGGGCCCCGCCCCTCCTGCCCCAGGGGATCAGAGCCAAAATTTATACAAGTTCTGTTCCCCTTCCCCCAAGGATGTTTGTGGCCAAATTTGGTTACAATCCATGCAGAACTCTAGGACAAGTAGCGATTTATAGGATTTACCTTTATTTCCCCTATTGGGCCCCGCCCCTCCTGCCCCCGGGGATCAGAGCCAAAATTTATACAAGTTCTGTTTCCCTTCCCCCAAGGATGTTTGTGGCCAAATTTGGTTACAATCCATGCAGAACTCTAGGACAAGTAGCGATTTATAGGATTTACCTCTATTTCCCCTATTGGGCCCCGCCTCTCCTGCCCCCGGGAGGTCAGAGCCAAAATTTATACAAGTTCTGTTCCCTTCCCCAAGGATGTTTGTGGCCAAATTTGGTTACAATCCATGCAGAACTCTAGGACAAGTAGCGATTTATAGGATTTACCTCTATTTCCCCTATTGGGCCCCGCCCCTCCTGCCCCCGGGGGGTCAGAGCCAAAATTTATACAAGTTCTGTTCCCCTTCCCCAAGGATGTTTGTGGCCAAATTTGGTTACAATCCATGCAGAACTCTAGGACAAGTAGCGATTTATAGGATTTACCTCTATTTCCCCTATTGGGCCCCACCCCTCCTGCCCCCGGGGGGTCAGAGCCAAAATTTATACAAGTTCTGTTTCCCTTCCCCCAAGGATGTTTGTGGCCAAATTTGGTTACAATCCATGCAGAACTCTAGGACAAGTAGCAATTTATAAGATTACCTTTATTTCCCCTATTGGGCCCCGCCCCTCCTGCCCCCAGGGGGTCAGAGCCAAAATTTATACAAGTTCTGTTCTCCTTCCCCCAAGGATGTTTGTGGCCAAATTTGGTTACAATCCATGCAGAACTCTAGGACAAGTAGCGATTTATAGGATTTACCTCTATTTCCCCTATTGGGCCCCGCCCTTCCTGCCCCCGGGGGTCAGAGCCAAAATTTATACAAGTTCTGTTCCCCTTCCCCCAAGGATGTTTGTGGCCAAATTTGGTTACAATCCATGCAGAACTCTAGGACAAGTAGCAATTTATAGGATTTACCTCTATTTCCCCTATTGGGCCCCGCCCCTCCTGCCCCCGGGGGGTCAGAGCCAAAATTTATACAAGTTCTGTTCCCCTTCCCCCAAGGATGTTTGTGGCCAAATTTGGTTACAATCCATGCAGAACTCTAGGACAAGTAGCGATTTATAGGATTTACCTCTATTTTCCCTATTGGGCCCCGCCCCTCCTGCCCCCGGGGGGTCAGAGCCAAAATTTATACAAGTTCTGTTCCCCTTCCCCCAAGGATGTTTGTGGCCAAATTTGGTTACAATCCATGCAGAACTCTAGGACAAGTAGCGATTTATAGGATTTACCTCTATTTCCCCTATTGGGCCCCGCCCCTCCTGCCCCCGGGAGGTCAGAGCCAAAATTTATACAAGTTCTGTTTCCCTTCCCCCAAGGATGTTTGTGGTCAAATTTGGTTACAATCCATGCAGAACTCTAGGACAAGTAGCGATTTATAAGATTTACCTCTATTTCCCCTATTGGGCCCCGCCCCTCCTGCCCCCAGGGAGGTCAGAGCCAAAATTTATACAAGTTCTGTTCCCCTTCCCCCAAGGATGTTTGTGGCCAAATTTGGTTACAATCCATGCAGAACTCTAGGACAAGTAGCGATTTATAGGATTTACCTCTATTTCCCCTATTGGGCCCCGCCCCTCCTGCCCCCAGGGGGTCAGAGCCAAAATTTATACAAGTTCTGTTCCCCTTCCCCCAAGGATGTTTGTGGCCAAATTTGGTTACAATCCATGCAGAACTCTAGGACAAGTAGCAATTTATAAGATTACCTCTATTTCCCCTATTGGGCCCCGCCCCTCCTGCCCCCGGGGGGTCAGAGCCAAAATTTATACAAGTTCTGTTCCCCTTCCCCCAAGGATGTTTGTGGCCAAATTTGGTTACAATCCATGCAGAACTCTAGGACAAGTAGCAATTTATAGGATTACCTCTATTTCCCCTATTGGGCCCCGCCCCTCCTGCCCCCAGGGGGTCAGAGCCAAAATTTATACAAGTTCTGTTCCCCCTTCCCCCAAGGATGTTTGTGGCCAAATTTGGTTACAATCCATGCAGAACTCTAGGACAAGTAGCGATTTATAGGATTTACCTCTATTTCCCCTATTGGGCCCCGCCCCTCCTGCCCCCGGGGGGTCAGAGCCAAAATTTATACAGGTTCTGTTCCCCTTCCCCCAAGGATGTTTGTGGCCAAATTTGGTTACAATCCATGCAGAACTCTAGGACAAGTAGCGATTTATAAGATTTACCTTTATTTCCCCTATTGGGCCCCGCCCCTCCCTGCCCCCGGGGGGTCAGAGCCAAAATTTATACAAGTTCTGTTCCCCTTCCCCCAAGGATGTTTGTGGCCAAATTTGGTTACAATCCATGCAGAACTCTAGGACAAGTAGCAATTTATAAGATTACCTCTATTTCCCCTATTGGGCCCCGCCCCTCCTGCCCCCGGAGGTCAGAGCCAAAATTTATACAAGTTCTGTTTCCCTTCCCCCAAGGATGTTTGTGGTCAAATTTGGTTACAATCCATGCAGAACTCTAGGACAAGTAGCAATTTATAAGATTACCTCTATTTTCCCTATTGGGCCCCGCCCCTCCTGCCCCCAGGGGGTCAGAGCCAAAATTTATACAAGTTCTGTTCCCCTTCCCCCAAGGATGTTTGTGGCCAAATTTGGTTACAATCCATGCAGAACTCTAGGACAAGTAGCGATTTATAGGATTTACCTCTATTTCCCCTATTGGGCCCCGCCCCTCCTGCCCCCGGGGAGGTCAGAGCCAAAATTTATACAAGTTCTGTTCCCCTTCCCCCAAGGATGTTTGTGGCCAAATTTGGTTACAATCCATGCAGAACTCTAGGACAAGTAGCAATTTATAAGATTACCTCTATTTCCCCTATTAGGGCCCCGCCCCTCCTGCCCCCGGGGGGTCAGAGCCAAAATTTATACAAGTTCTGTTCCCCTTCCCCCAAGGATGTTTGTGGCCAAATTTGGTTACAATCCATGCAGAACTCTAGGACAAGTAGCGATTTATAGGATTTACCTCTATTTCCCCTATTGGGCCCCGCCCCTCCTGCCCCCGGGGGGTCAGAGCCAAAATTTATACAAGTTCTGTTCCCCTTCCCCCAAGGATGTTTGTGGCCAAATTTGGTTACAATCCATGCAGAACTCTAGGACAAGTAGCAATTTATAAGATTACCTCTATTTCCCCTATTGGGCCCCGCCCCTCCTGCCCCCAGGGGGTCAGAGCCAAAATTTATACAAGTTCTGTTCCCCTTCCCCCAAGGATGTTTGTGGCCAAATTTGGTTACAATCCATGCAGAACTCTAGGACAAGTAGCGTTTTATAGGATTTACCTTTATTTTCCCTATTGGGCCCCGCCCCTCCTGCCCCCGGGGGGTCAGAGCCAAAATTTATACAGGTTCTGTTTCCCTTCCCCCAAGGATGTTTGTGGCCAAATTTGGTTACAATCCATGCAGAACTCTAGGACAAGTAGCGATTTATAAGATTACCTCTATTTCCCCTATTGGGCCCCGCCCCTCCTGCCCCCGGGGGGGTCAGAGCCAAAATTTATACAAGTTCTGTTCCCCTTCCCCCAAGGATGTTTGTGGCCAAATTTGGTTACAATCCATGCAGAACTCTAGGACAAGTAGCGATTTATAAGATTTACCTCTATTTCCCCTATTGGGCCCCGCCCCTCCTGCCCCCGGGGGGGTCAGAGCCAAAATTTATACAAGTTCTGTTTCCCTTCCCCCAAGGATGTTTGTGGCCAAATTTGGTTACAATCCATGCAGAACTCTAGGACAAGTAGCAATTTATAAGATTTACCTTTATTTCCCCTATTGGGCCCCGCCCCTCCTGCCCCCGGGGGTCAGAGCCAAAATTTATACAAGTTCTGTTTCCCTTCCCCCAAGGATGTTTGTGGCCAAATTTGGTTACAATCCATGCAGAACTCTAGGACAAGTAGCGATTTATAGGATTTACCTCTATTTCCCCTATTGGGCCCCGCCCCTCCTGCCCCCGGGGGGTCAGAGCCAAAATTTATACAAGTTCTGTTCCCCTTCCCCCAAGGATGTTTGTGGCCAAATTTGGTTACAATCCATGCAGAACTCTAGGACAAGTAGCGATTTATAGGATTTACCTCTATTTCCCCTATTGGGCCCCGCCCCTCCTGCCCCAGGGGGGGTCAGATCCAAAATTTATACAAGTTCTGTTCCAATTCCGCAAAGGATGTTTGTGGCCAAATTTGGTTACAATCCATGCAGATCTCTAGGACAAGTAGCGATTTATAGGATTACCTCTATTTCCCCTATTGGGCCCCGCCCCTCCTGCCCCCGGGGGGTCAGAGCCAAAATTTATACAAGTTCTGTTTCCCTTCCCCCAAGGATGTTTGTGGCCAAATTTGGTTACAATCCATGCAGAACTCTAGGACAAGTAGCGATTTATAGGATTTACCTCTATTTCCCCTATTGGGCCCCGCCCCTCCTGCCCCCGGGGGGTCAGAGCCAAAATTTATACAAGTTCTGTTCCCCTTCCCCCAAGGATGTTTGTGGCCAAATTTGGTTACAATCCATGCAGAACTCTAGGACAAGTAGCGATTTATAGGATTTACCTCTATTTCCCCTATTGGGCCCCGCCCCTCCTGCCCCCGGGGGGTCAGAGCCAAAATTTATACAAGTTCTGTTCCCCTTCCCCCAAGGATGTTTGTGGCCAAATTTGGTTACAATCCATGCAGAACTCTAGGACAAGTAGCGATTTATAGGATTTACCTCTATTTCCCCTATTGGGCCCCGCCCCTCCTGCCCCCAGGAGGTCAGAGCCAAAATTTATACAAGTTCTGTTCCCCTTCCCCCAAGGATGTTTGTGGCCAAATTTGGTTACAATCCATGCAGAACTCTAGGACAAGTAGCGATTTATAGGATTTACCTCTATTTCCCCTATTGGGCCCCGCCCCTCCTGCCCCCGGGGGGTCAGAGCCAAAATTTATACAAGTTCTGTTTCCCTTCCCCAAAGGATGTTTGTGGCCAAATTTGGTTACAATCCATGCAGAACTCTAGGACAAGTAGCGTTTTATAGGATTTACCTTTATTTTCCCTATTGGGCCCCGCCCCTCCTGCCCCCGGGGGGTCAGAGCCAAAATTTATACAGGTTCTGTTCCCCTTCCCCCAAGGATGTTTGTGGCCAAATTTGGTTACAATCCATGCAGAACTCTAGGACAAGTAGCGATTTATAGGATTTACCTCTATTTCCCCTATTGGGCCCCGCCCCTCCTGCCCCCGGGGGGTCAGAGCCAAAATTTATACAAGTTCTGTTCCCCTTCCCCCAAGGATGTTTGTGGCCAAATTTGGTGACAATCCATGCAGAACTCTAGGACAAGTGGCGATTTATAGGATTTACCTCTATTTCCCCTATTGGGCCCCGCCCCTCCTGCCCCCAGGGGATCAGAGCCAAAATTTATACAAGTTCTGTTTCCCTTCCCCCAAGGATGTTTGTGGCCAAATTTGGTTACAATCCATGCAGAACTCTAGGACAAGTAGCAATTTATAAGATTACCTTTATTTCCCCTATTGGGCCCCGCCCCTCCTGCCCCCAGGGGGTCAGAGCCAAAATTTATACAAGTTCTGTTTCCCTTCCCCCAAGGATGTTTGTGGCCAAATTTGGTTACAATCCATGCAGAACTCTAGGACAAGTAGCAATTTATAAGATTACCTCTATTTCCCCTATTGGGCCCCGCCCCTCCTGCCCCCAGGGGGTCAGAGCCAAAATTTATACTGGTTCTGTTTCCCTTCCCCAAAGGATATTTGTGGCCAAATTTGGTTACAATCCATGCAGAACTCTAGGACAAGTAGCGTTTTATAGGATTTACCTTTATTTTCCCTATTGGGCCCCGCCCCTCCTGCCCCCGGGGGGTCAGAGCCAAAATTTATACAGGTTCTGTTCCCCTTCCCCCAAGGATGTTTGTGGCCAAATTTGGTTACAATCCATGCAGAACTCTAGGACAAGTAGCAATTTATAAGATTACCTTTATTTCCCCTATTGGGCCCCGCCCCTCCTGCCCCCGGGAGGTCAGAGCCAAAATTTATACAAGTTCTGTTTCCCTTCCCCCAAGGATGTTTGTGGTCAAATTTGGTTACAATCCATGCAGAACTCTAGGACAAGTAGCAATTTATAAGATTACCTCTATTTCCCCTATTGGGCCCCGCCCCTCCTGCCCCCAGGGGGTCAGAACCAAAATTTATACTGGTTCTGTTTCCCTTCCCCAAAGGATATTTGTGGCCAAATTTGGTTACAATCCATGCAGAACTCTAGGACAAGTAGCGATTTATAAGATTACCTCTATTTCCCCTATTGGGCCCCGCCCCTCCTGCCCCCGGGAGGTCAGAGCCAAAATTTATACAAGTTCTGTTCCCCTTCCCCCAAGGATGTTTGTGGCCAAATTTGGTTACAATCCATGCAGAACTCTAGGACAAGTAGCGTTTTATAGGATTTACCTTTATTTTCCCTATTGGGCCCCGCCCCTCCTGCCCCCGGGGGGTCAGACCAAAATTTATACAAGTTCTGTTCCCCTTCCCCCAAGGATGTTTGTGGCCAAATTTGGTTACAATCCATGCAGAACTCTAGGACAAGTAGCGATTTATAAGATTACCTTTATTTCCCCTATTGGGCCCCGCCCCTCCTGCCCCCGGGGGGTCAGAGCCAAAATTTATACAAGTTCTGTTTCCCCTTCCCCCAAGGATGTTTGTGGCCAAATTTGGTTACAATCCATGCAGAACTCTAGGACAAGTAGCGATTTTATAGGATTTACCTTATTTCCCCTATTGGGCCCCGCCCCTCCTGCCCCCGGGGGTCAGAGCCAAAATTTATACAAGTTCTGTTCCCCTTCCCCCAAGGATGTTTGTGGCCAAATTTGGTTACAATCCATGCAGAACTCTAGGACAAGTAGCGATTTTATAAGATTACCTCTATTTCCCCTATTGGGCCCCGCCCCTCCTGCCCCCGGGGGTCAGAGCCAAAATTTATACAAGTTCTGTTTCCCTTCCCCCAAGGATGTTTGTGGCCAAATTTGGTTACAATCCATGCAGAACTCTAGGACAAGTAGCGATTTATAGGATTTACCTCTATTTCCCCTATTGGGCCCCGCCCCTCCTGCCCCCGGGGGTCAGAGCCAAAATTTATACAAGTTCTGTTTCCCTTCCCCCAAGGATGTTTGTGGCCAAATTTGGTTACAATCCATGCAGAACTCTAGGACAAGTAGCGTTTTATAGGATTTACCTTTATTTCCCCTATTGGGCCCCGCCCCTCCTGCCCCCGGGGGTCAGAGCCAAAATTTATACAAGTTCTGTTCCCCTTCCCCCAAGGATGTTTGTGGCCAAATTTGGTTACAATCCATGCAGAACTCTAGGACAAGTAGCGATTTATAAGATTTACCTCTATTTCCCCTATTGGGCCCCGCCCCTCCTGCCCCCGGGGGTCAGAGCCAAAATTTATACAAGTTCTGTTCCCCTTCCCCAAGGATGTTTGTGGCCAAATTTGGTTACAATCCATGCAGAACTCTAGGACAAGTAGCGATTTATAGGATTTACCTCTATTTCCCCTATTGGGCCCCGCCCCTCCTGCCCCCGGGGTCAGAGCCAAAATTTATACAAGTTCTGTTTCCCTTCCCCCAAGGATGTTTGTGGCCAAATTTGGTTACAATCCATGCAGAACTCTAGGACAAGTAGCGATTTATAAGATTTACCTTTATTTCCCTATTGGGCCCCGCCCCTCCTGCCCCCGGGGGGTCAGAGCCAAAATTTATACAAGTTCTGTTCCCCTTCCCCAAGGATGTTTGTGGCCAAATTTGGTTACAATCCATGCAGAACTCTAGGACAAGTAGCGTTTTATAGATTTACCTCTTATTTCCCTATTGGGCCCCGCCCCTCCTGCCCCCGGGGGGGTCAGAGCCAAAATTTATACAAGTTCTGTTCCCCTTCCCCCAAGGATGTTTGTGGCCAAATTTGGTTACAATCCATGCAGAACTCTAGGACAAGTAGCGATTTATAGGATTAACCTCTATTTTCCCTATTGGGCCCCGCTCCTCCTGCCCCCGGGGGGGTCAGAGCCAAAATTTATACAAGTTCTGTTCCCTTCCCCCAAGGATGTTTGTGGCCAAATTTGGTTACAATCCATGCAGAACTCTAGGACAAGTAGCGTTTTATAGGATTTACCTTTATTTCCCCTATTGGGCCCCGCCCCTCCTGCCCCGGGGGTCAGAGCCAAAATTTATACAAGTTCTGTTCCCCTTCCCCAAGGATGTTTGTGGCCAAATTTGGTTACAATCCATGCAGAACTCTAGGACAAGTAGCGTTTATAAGATTTACCTTTATTTTCCCCTATTGGGCCCCGCCCCTCCTGCCGGGGTCAGAGCCAAAATTTATACAAGTTCTGTTCCCTTCCCCCAAGGATGTTTGTGGCCAAATTTGGTTACAATCCATGCAGAACTCAGGACAAGTAGCGATTTATAAGATTACCTCTATTTCCCCTATTGGGCCCCGCCCCTCCTGCCCCCGGGGGTCAGAGCCAAAATTTATACAAGTTCTGTTTCCCTTCCCCAAGGATGTTTGTGGCCAAATTTGGTTACAATCCATGCAGAACTCTAGGACAAGTAGCGATTTATAGATTTACCTCTATTTTCCCCTATTGGGCCCCGCCCCTCCTGCCCCCGGGGGGTCAGAGCCAAAATTTATACAAGTTCTGTTCCCCTTCCCCCAAGGATGTTTGTGGCCAAATTTGGTTACAATCCATGCAGAACTCTAGGACAAGTAGCGTTTATAGGATTTACCTCTATTTCCCCTATTGGGCCCCGCCCCTCCTGCCCCCGGGGGGTCAGAGCCAAAATTTATACAAGTTCTGTTCCCCTTCTCCCAAGGATGTTTGTGGCCAAATTTGGTTACAAACCATGCAGAACTCTAGGATAAGTAGCGTTTTATAGGATTTACCTCTATTTTCCCTATTGGGCCCTGCCCCTCCTGCCCACGGGGGGTCAGAGCCAAACCTTATACAAGTTCTGTTCCCCTTCTCCCAAGGTTGTTTGTGGCCAAATTTGGTTACAATCCATGCAGAACTCTAGGACAAGTAGCGTTTTATAGGATTTACCTTTATTTTCCCTATTGGGCCCCGCCCCTCCTGCCCCCGGGGGGTCAGAGCCAAAATTTATACAAGTCCTGTTCCCCTTCCCCCAAGGATGTTTGTGGCCAAATTTGGTTACAATTCATGCAGAACTCTATGACAAGTAGCGATTTACAGGAAATGTTGACGGACGGACGGACGGACGAACGACGGACGCCGCGCCATGACATAAGCTCACTGGCCCTTCGGGCCAGTTGAGCTAAAAATACTAAATCGTCTGCTCCTGTTTTTAATAGTGAAAAAATACCATTTGTCAGCGGTGGAGCGTCTTTGAATTTTACAGACTCTTATAAATATGTAGAAGTCAAAGAGACCTAATATTATACCTGTATGCAGGGATTGAAGACTTTAAAAGTTTATTCATCTGAATGACCTTGACCTTCATTTATTGTCGCAGGGATCAAATAGGCTGAAATGTTTTAATGTGTCAATATTACACCTCGTTTAAATGAATTCATGACCTTGACCTTATTGAAATAGGCTCAATCATGAACGCCTTCTTGTTAACTAAAGAGCTTATGTCATGGCGCGGTGTCTGTTGTCAGTCTGTCTGTCGTCCGTCCGTCAACATTTCCTTTAAAACACTACTAGTCACAGAGTTCTGCATGGATTCTAACAAAATCTGGTCAGAAACATCCTTGGGGGAAGGGGAACAGAGTTTACATAGATTTTGGCTCTGATCCCCAGGGGGCAGGAGGGGCAGGGCCCAATAGGGGGAATAGAGGTAAATCCTTGAAATTACTACTTTTCATAGAGTTCTGCATGGATTCTAACCAAATTTGACTAGAAACATCCTAGGGGAAAGGGGAATAGAGTTTGTGCAAACTTTGCAAACCCCCTGGGGCCAGGTCCAATGGGTTACAATCCATGAGAAATAGAGGCAAATTCATTTATAATCATTTCTTTTCATTTTCCACATGGATTGTAACCAAATTTGGCAGAAAACCTCCTGCCCCCAGGGGTCAGAGCCAAAATTTATACAAAGGCTCCCCCAAGCCATTTTGGCTCCAGAATAGGTTACAATCCTATGCAGAACTCTAGGTGACAAGTAGCGATTTATAGGATTTACTTTATTTTCCCTATTGGATCCTGCCCCCAGGGGGTCAGAGCCAAAATTTTTGTATAACTTCCCAAGGATTTTGTGGCCAAATTTGTGACAATCTGAACCAGGTACAAACAGTAGCCATGAATTTTATAGGATTACCTATTTTCCACCCAAAATTTTTACAGATCTATGTTCCTCCCCCAAGGGGGGAGTGGTCCTAATTAACCTAAATAGAGAAACTCCTTCAATTTATAGATTACTTCACCCTAGGTCAGAAGCAATTTATGTTGAAGGTTGGTGGCTGCCTGTACCATGCATGGGGTCATTTAAAGATCCTGTATTTTATATTTTATGTTCCCCTTGTATAAGGATTTTTTGGATCCAAAACTTTGGTTACAACCTGTGAGAATTAGGAAAGAGCGTTTATTGGATTTTATTTATTTTTCTTTTATAATAAAATTTCCCTATTGGGCCCGTTATTGCATGGATTCAACATTAATGGGGGTCAGAGCCAATTTATACAAGTCTGTTCCCCTTATAAGGATGTTTGTGGCAATTATTTGAATTACAATTAAATGCAGGAACTTAGGACAAGTAGCGTTTTATTAGAATTTGACCTTAGGGGTTAACTATTGGAAATTTGGGCGGGGGGGGTCATGGCCAAATTTATACAAGTTTGTGCCATTTTAAAAAGGATGTTTGTCCAAATTTGAGTTACAAAAATGCAGAACTCTATGAAGCATTTATAAATTTTGACTCATAGAAATTATTAGGGGACAGAGCTAATACCATTTACAAGTCCAAATGGAAATTGTGGGCAAAATTTGAGAATTAGATCCCCTTTGAAGGGACCTTATTTTATCCCATTGGGTGAGGGATTGGCAAAATCATTACAGGTAAATTTGGCTCAGACCATTGGGGTGGGGGGAAAGAGGGGAAATTTGTGTCCAATTAACCTCCAGGAAAATGCACATAGACCTTGTGGCCTTTGATTTCGAATCAAATAGGCTGAATCATGTTTGCCCTTCTTGTTCACCTCCAAGAGCTTATGTCATTGCGCGGTGTCTGTTTTCCCTGTTGGGAATTTTCCTTATGATTTTGGCTCAACCAAAGGTAATTTGGGGGAAAATTGGTTACGGGGACAAGGAGTTTAATTGGATTTACCTTCATGTCCCCCCCCGGGGAACCATTAGGGGGAAATAGAGGTAAATCCTTTAAATTGCTACTTCATAGAGTTCTGCATGGATTCTAACCAAATTTGGTCCAGAAACATCCTTGGGGAAAGGGGAACAGAGTTTTTGCATAAAATTTTGGCTCTGACCCCCAGGGGCAGGAGGGGCAGGGCCTGATAGGGGAAATAGAGGTAAATATTTAAATTCCTATAGAAAAGAAACAATGAACTTTAGTATTCAGAACATAACTTGGCATTACAAACCAGGTGATTCATGATTCTACAAAATCTGGCCCCTGGGGGGAAGGGGAAAGGGGTGGGCATCTGATCCCATAGGGCTTTAAATTCCTTGCATATAGGGGAAAAGAAACAATGAAAGATCCTACCCCAATGTATTCAGAACATAACTTGAACCCCCCCAGCATTAGGGGAAATACAAAATATTTAAATTCAGAGACGTGAGTATTCAGAACAGAAATGATTACAGGCCCTGTGGGCCTCTTGTTTTAGGGCTAGTACATATTGGTTTCCTGGTTGGAATTTGGCTGGTACCTAATACCCTATCTGCATTAGTTGTAGACCAGACATTAAGACTTACCATTGACATCTAGGTAGAAGTATTCCCCTCGGAAGTTGACAAGATAGATCCAAGATCTGTAACATTGTCCTTTGTGCAGTAATACATTGTCATAACTTAAGTATGCATATTTTCCACAATTTTCCATTCATTTGTATACCCGGGTATATAAATATTGACAAAATTAAACCCCAATCCAAAACTTGCTGGACGTTTAAAGGATATCAGATTATGTGGTTAGATTTGATTTTAATGCATTAAGTAGCTAGGCCTAAGGTCACTAAAGATGGCTTCAATTAAAAACACACATGGTTACAATTATTATGGTAGTACTTAGCAAATGGAAAGTTTTATCTTTTTTATCATGTACTTTCAGTCAGCATACATACTTAAGACTTAAAACTATAACTGCAATGGATACTTTATATTATAATACTATACTTGCTCAAGATAAATTAAGTTCCGAATTTCTAAAGTTTTTTAGATCGCCTGGCCCAAAGGGCTGGTTAGCTTATCATGTCTACTGCGGCGGGAATAGACTTTGTATATATTTTGGGTCTAAACCCCAAGGGCAGCCCTTTGGACCAGGTGAGCTTATGTATGGTGCAGCATCCGTCCATCAACATTTCCTTTAAATAGCTGCTTGTCATAGAGTTCTGCATGGATTCTAACCAAATTTGGCCAGAACAGCTATCCTTGGGGGAAGGGGGGGATAGAGTTTGTACAAATTTGGGCATCTGACACCCAGGGGGGCAGGAGGGGCGGGCCCTAATAGGGGAAATAGAGGTAAATCTTTTAAATCGCTACTAGTCAGAGTTCTGAATGGAATGCAGATTGTTACCTAATTTTAACCTTAAGAAAGATCCTTGGGAGAAAGGGAACAGAATATGTATAAATTTTGGCTCTAGACCCAAGGAGGGTACTAGCTAGAGTTCTGCATGGATTCTTACCAAATTTGGCCAGAAACATCCTTGGGGGAAGGGGAACACCTAGAAAAGAAAAAATGAACTTGTATTCAGAACATAACTTGTTATTACAAACCAAGTGTATCATAAAAATTTGAATCTAAGCTGTATATTTCAGGAGAATTATTCTGATTTCTTGCATGGATTTGGCGTTTATTTGTTATTTGCTTATGTCAATTAGCTACATTTCTGCTTGTATCAGACTCACTCCTCATGAATTCTAGTATCATTTTCAACCATTTTGATGTTTAGAGCTTAAAACATAACATTAAAACTGATGTGCCTAAAAAGGAACACGAACTTCAAAAACCAGTGACGATACAAACCCACATGTATATGCTGAGCACAATATTTCAAAATAACTTTATTCCAGGTAAAGGTCAACTAAGCAGTATTAGAATTACCTAAATAAATGGTCTTTATGACAAAATAACCTAATTTCATTGAGATTTACACCGCAGTTTCTTGTGATTAAATTGAATTGTTATTGTTTATTTATACATGTTTTTCCATGTGTCATGCTTGCACTATGTATACATTTGTATAGATCTGTGAAGTGATATCCATTTTCTGTCCTATTTTCCCCTTTTCTATCTCTTATGTTAATTGTTAATTTATTAGTTTATATACCATCCCTCTTCATACCCTTATCCCCCTTAACCTCCTTCCCCCCTCCCCCCTCCCCATCTGTTTTTTTTCTTACCCCCCTGTCCCCTTTTCATAAATAAAACAAGAGGCCCATGGGCCTTAACGGTCACCTGAGTTAGAATATATAATGAAACAAATTAAAGACATATAAACACTATATGCTGGGCCTTGAAGTTGGTCAGTGATTTATAAATTTGACTTTTTAGACTATGAAGAGTATTTGCTTCCATCAAACCTGTGAACTTAGAGGTATTTTTTGAAATTTTAATCATTTTGACCCTGTTTGGTCCTGCCCCTCTGGTTCCCCAGGGGGTCATCGAGGACGGATATGGATGTTAAAATGCTATATCTTAGGCTAATAATTCAAAGCAAGTTTGACTAATTTCCTATGAAAATTGGGAAAATAATGTTCACAAATATGTTTTTCCTATATAAACTAAAGCAAACTTGACCCCTCCCCAGGGGGTAACGTGAGACCCCAAGGTCATATAATTCACAATTTTTATAAAACACCTTAAGATCTTTCAATCTGTAATTATTTGATTATACTATTTCCAGAATTTTAGAAGATTTTTGAAGTTTTAGCCTATTTGACACTTTTTTAGCCTCGCCCCTCTGCCTCCAGGGGGTCGGCCAGGACCAATGTTGATATGATATTAAAATGCTATCTCAGGCTAATAATTCTAACCAAGTTTGACTCATTTCCTATGAAAATCGAGCAAAAAATGCTCATTAATGGTTTTCCAATTTCACAATAAAATTAAAAAATTTCTATAGTGTTTTTTTACTATATAATGATATAGGTAAACTTGAAAAAAAAAAAAAAATGCTGAATTATATAACCTGGGGGGTCTCTAGTCCCAAGGGGGAAAAAACATAGAGACCCAGGGTCATATAATTTACAATTTTAAATAAAAACAAACTTTAAGACCTTTTCATCTATAAAGTGTATTTAATTCTACCATTTCCAGAATTTTAGAAGAAATATTTTTGAAAGTTTTAGCCTATTTGACCCCTTTTGGCCCCGCCCCTGTTGCCCCCAGGGGGTCGGCCAGGACCAATATGGAAATGATGTTAAAATGCTATCACTCAGGCTAATAATTCTAAAAATTTGACTCGTTTCCTATGAAAATTGAGCAAAAAAATGCTCATAAATGAAAGTTTTCCCTATTAAATCTATAGTAAACTTGACCCTCTCCCAAGGGGAAAAACATGGACCCAGGGTCATTTAATTCACTCTGTTTATTAGTAAAACCATTAATGAGATTTTTTGTCATTTTTATGAAAAGTCATTCTGATTCTCCATTTCCAGAAATTTCAGACAGATAGCATTTTTGGTAAAATTTTATTTATATTTGACCCCTTTTGACCTCCGCCCCAAGGCCCTGGGGGTCAAATCATAGAAAATTTGTTAATAGGAAATGGCCAATCTAATGAGTAATCTGACCTCATTTCCCTATTACAAATGTACCAATATTAATGACTCAAAAATGTGTTTTCCCAATTTAAACTTTAGGGTGGTAAAACTTAATAGTTTCCCCCGGAAAAACTAGAGACCCATTGTCATATAATTCACAATTTTTGTAAATTGGTTAAGACCTATTAGCTAGATAGCTTTATGAAGAGTATTTGATTTCTACCACATACTGTGAGTAGGGGGGGGCTAAAAAGAAGATCAACTTGTAAATTTTACTCAATTTTAACCCCTTTTGGCCCCTCCCATCAAATAATTATAGGGGGTAGGGAAATATAATGCAATTGTGATTTATGACTTGAATTGAGAGGGGTTTGTGCAAAAATTTCATTGAAATTGTTCAGTAATTGGAATTGGAATAAAATTAAAGTTCAAATTATGTATGTATAATGTCTCGATACTGACATGTGGCAAATGTAGTCTTTGTTAAAACATTGTTTGGAAAATAAATCAAAGTACTGAAAGTACTGCTGCGGTAAAACTTCTGGATGATAGGAGTTGATTCGAGTGTTAAAGATTGATAAGTCAATGGTTATATTATCAGAATAACTGCAAATTGGAAAACGATCCAAAGAAAACAGGACTTAAACTAAGGCTGAAAAACTAATACAAATAATTGTTTTTTTTTATTTGGTCGTAATAATTTATCACATTGATTTATTTTCTCACATTTTGTACAGGTCAAGTTATTCTAAATACACATAATGCATTTCAGTGCAGAACCTTCAATCAAATAGGAAGTATTTATGTTGTCAAGTTTATATAAAGAAAAGTTTCAGCATTATGGTGACTTGTAATGTCAAATTAAATTGTTTTTTTTTTTTTTGTTAAAAACTAAACAGGCATTCTTCAGATATCAAGAAAAAACTTACTGGTTATATTATATAAAATCTCATATAATGTTTAAGCAATACCGTACACGTATTTGACCTTTAATGACTAATATGAATGACATCAAGGATTTCCTTTTTAACAAAAATGTATCTAGCAAGTTTAAGAACACCATACTATCTATAACTACAAAAATTAATGGTTGTCAGACCGTGTATCATATATAACTAACGTATATTGTCATAAAGGATGACTTTCATGCTTCATAACTTCACTAAAAAAAATCTCTGTCAGCTATCAGCTGTTTACCGGTATATGCTTTATCAAGTTTCAAGTACATGAATGTATATATATTAACTATAAAACTAAATAACCTGAGTTAATTAACTAAACGACATGTAAATGGCACGAAGGATGTTTTTTTGTCAAAACATGTTAATATTTTTTCTCTATGTCTATCAAGTTTGTAGTACATTACAACATATATTCTAACAAACGGTAACGACACGAGTTACCTAAATGACAGATATTGTCATCAGTGTCCTTTTCTAACTACAATTTGTAAATATCTTCTTATTAAACATTATGGAAAGTTGTTCAGCAAAATTTGGAGCAAGGATAGGTCCAAAATTCGGATCGCAAATTCACTCAGAAATTTTACTTTGACATGATTAATTTACTTTGAAATTTGACTATTGGTTCCAAAACTGTTTTCATAAGGCTTGAACATGATAATTTACTTTGAAATATGAATATTGGTAGAAAAACAGTTCTTATAAGGCTTGGTTCAAGAAAAGCATAATTGTAGTATATGATTTAATGAAGGATAGTGACACGCTTACTTTTTACTGTTTTGATGAATTGATACAAATCTATCAGATTAGTACTAATTTTGTGGAATATCACGGTTTTATTATCTGCTATCAGAGAATACCTGAATTAGGCTGACTCTGAAATATGTCAAATTTGTTTCCTACTTACATTAAATATTTCATATTGATCTGTACAATGTAATGAAAAAATAACATACTCCTACCGGGAGGAGAAGATGGGAAGTTCAGTCGAATCATTTGAAATGGGTTGATATTTCTAAAATTTCCTTTACAGTAACGAAAACTTCAGTGGTTTCAATATATATTATAGCAGATTCACTCAGCAATTTTACTTTGACATGATAATCTACTCTGAAAAAAAACATTGTGTTACAAATTATATAAGTACATTTGCCTAGTACAGAATAGTACGTACATGTATTACAATTTCATTTATATTTTAAACACCTCCGAATTTTTTTCATTTAATTTGCATAAACAACCAAACGATAAGATTTCGTTATAAAATGACACTTAATCCTCTAAACAATAGAACAGCCAACTCTAGATCACTGCTTATTGTTTTGATGTGGTCATGATCAATGTATCACACCTTCACGCTTGGCTGCACACTGCTACAGATACGAAGAGATGTATATATGGGGTGGTTATCTATCCTTTAATCTTTGAAATATTTTTCTCGAAAACCCAGCTCCCTACCGCTCCGAACCGCTGTAAATGAAAATGTGTATGAGCAAGGGACGTCAGAAACATTATATAACATGTGTTGAGAATATGTATAACAGTATTTACATTAAAACCTATCTATTAAAACCACCCAGTGGTCTGAGTAAAAGTGTTCTTAATAGCGAGGTGGTCTTAATTCTGAGGTGGACCAGGTTTCTTCTATGATCATGACGATCAAGAACAGAAACTCTGTATCCTAGCTGACCGGTACATAATATATGTACTGTATTTTTGTTTCAAAATTGAAATTTTATGAAAAATGCAATATACATGTATATATAAATGTATATTATATATATATATTTTTTAATTTTTTTGTTCAATTTTTTGCATTTAACACATTTACAAATACATGGGACATCAACATAAACTTGACATGACATATACATTACATTTATATAAAAAAAAAAACCCATAAGAAACATAACATAGCATGCTGAGTATGTACATGTACGTGTGGGGGAAAAACCAGTTTGATATATTTTGGTTAAGATAAATTTGCAAATTACTATATTTGATCAATTAGTTTTGTCGCCCATTAGAATCTTAATCGTATCATATTTTAATGCATGCGTATCTAATCAAAACCCAAATATTTACGTAAATCGATTTTAATTATCCCGCCATGTGCAATGATTGGTCAAATAATAACTTACGATCACAATCGGTAAAGTGTTTGACAGACTACTGTGCAATAGTCAAGCGTACTTTTAACTAATGCAAAACACCGATTGTTTACCGCAACAAAATAGATGACACATCTATTGAAATGAGATGATTGACGTACGGTACTTCATAAATATCTGAAATAAGATCAATATATCTCATACATCAAAGAATTTTAATTCCATTGGCGTTACACGTATGAGAAAGAACTGCCTAAATCATTCGATCTCGCCACCAGGGCTATCGAAAGAACGTTGCATTACTTGTGGTTTCGATCACGTCAACTGCCAGTCACAAGTATGCAAATGATGGCGATTAACACTCTCCTAGTACAGGTAGATAATCTGATAATTAGGTCGACGGAAACAAAAGACTGACTGATGTACCTGCGGGTAGTTGTTCACGGGTTGCTGCGTGCGGGAAGGTGAGGCACAGCGAGGTGTGAAGTCACATGTGCCTGTGGTCATAATCAAAGGGTCAATTAGTGTTAATTTAGTGGTCGTTGGGACTATGGAAATTGGTCGTAAAACGGAATAGCGGTGTGATGGTATTTCTGAAGAGAAAAAAAATCGGAACTGAAAATAAGTGGCCGTAATAGTGGGATGTTCGTAATTTAGTGTATATGCTATACAGTACATGTCTATGTTTGGAATAAACTTTTGGAAAATAAAAATAAAATAAAACAAAAATAAATATAAAGACAAAATAAAAGAATATTTTCAAGCATGGTGAATTAACAACAAATAAAAATATGAAATAAAAAAAAAAATAAAAGTAATCTGCCGGTGATAAGGGTTGAACCCGGGCCGTCAGCATAGAAAGCTCAGGACTTACCACGACACCACTTGTATCTGTTGACAGCCAAGTGAATATCATTAAATTGATAATGAAATGCAGTTCACTATATTTTCTTATTTTCTTCGCAATCCACTTAAAATGATATTGATGCTGCTGAATAAGTTTACAGAATAATTCTAAACTAGTTTATATTGTATCTGGGTGCAAATTACAACTACATATACCACAAAGGTGTGGTTATTCAGTTTATTCTTCACGACACCAGCCGGGGGGGTAAAAAGCTAGTTCCGGAATTGCGATCCCAATACTGGTAAAACCAAGTTTTACCGTAAAAAGCATGCAACTGGTGTAATAGGTTCCTGGGGTATGCCCACCAAATATGATAAGATTATTGCTGCTGAGAGGGTGTCTAAACCCTAACTCCCATAAAGAAAAGGGCAGGTATGATATTTCACAGTTTGCAAGTGTTTCATCACTTAGAAGTCTAATATGAATTTAGAAAATCACCTGAAATGGCCACAAGAATTAATATATACACAGTGAAATATAGCCCAGGTTACATGAATGTATGGTACCTAATATGTACATATAATCAAAGTGCCAAGGCCACTCATAGATGCTGTGAATGAAGGACTCAAAGAAAGGAATAAAGAATTTTTTTTTTTCATTTAAATATAAAATTTAGTAAACTATACATAATTAAGTGTGCAGTGTTGAATTTCGGAGTTTAAAAAAAATATTTACGATATACCGTATTTATTTTATGATATTTGAAGTTTTTCAAGAACAATAAGTTGAATAACTTATTATCCTGAAATAACTGTAATAAATTTTATTTCTTAATTATTTTTGAAATAACGATTTCAACACCAATGAAACCGTTCAGAATCTGAGTATCATTTTTTATAATTCTTTATTAATTGCTAAATTATCAATTTCATCAATGTCTCTTCAAAGACAAAAAAAAAAAAAAAATAATAAGTAAACATTTTCGTATCTTAATATCCTCTTAACATTGAAGAAAATATTACCATTTCCGGATATGTTTTGGTTTCCTTTTTAGAAAACTAACATGGGTTGCTTTGACGACTTTTGACTAATAAATCATGGCCAGATACTTTTGCCAAATAAAAGATAAATTATTTCATTACGTATATCACTCGGATTTCTTTTAAATTCACAAGAACGCTAGCCGTTAACATCAAGAAAACTTCATGTAATGTATCGGACTTTAGCAAGTCTACATAAGCCTAACAGTAACTGGTTGGCGAGATATTATCGTGCAGAACATTTCTCGCGAGTATTGCTTTTGCCCAATTTTGACATATAATAAAACATGATCATATACGTTTGTCAAGTAAAGGGTACATTATTTGGTTACTTATAACAGTCACATTTCTTTTGAATTCATAAGAACGCTATCATCAAGAAAACTTCCTGCAATACATCGGACTTTAGCAAGTCTTCATAAGGCTACCGCACATTAAACGGAAATATAAGTTCATTTGTCACTTTAAGTTGCTCGTACATAAATAGATCTATATTATCATTATATTTTGTAAGTTTAAGTTGATAGATTTGGTACTTTTTCCCTTTCAATATACCGCAGTTGTCGATAAACAAAAGACAGAACTCCCAGTGACAGATCAATTAACTTTTACTGCGCAATAATATCTCAGATATAGTTCGTCAATACAACCAACACAAAAAACTTTATAAGCGTTATAAGAACTTTTATTTGCAGTTACCTTCCTAACATATGATTACAATAATCGATCATTAGCATGAATTACGTAAAATTTAAATAAACATACACAATCCAAAAACCACCGAAAGTCTGTCGCGGAGGAAGACAGCGAAGAAGGCGTTGTTCGTGATTTTCGGGAGACCAGTGTTCTCGGAGTAATACAAATATTATAGAGTCCCAACTGGACACTTAAAACTCTCCATCCATGGTGTATAAGTATCTACAAATTCAATGTCTGTGGTTTTGAATATTGGGGTTTTATTTTTCCATACCATCAAATATTACGTGAAATGAACAAAACAACTTTTAATTTTCATCGCGGAGTGGTTTCATTGTTTTGATGTGCACAGGCTCTCCGAGCAGAGCGTACCTAAGAATGCTATTTCCGTGCGTACACTCATGCAATGAAATGGTAATACCATTGTATCATACACTTGCCGTTTATCATACCTTTTAAAAAGTGGCACAGTTCAAAATTTAAAATACTTGCTACATGATTTACAAGTAGTTTAAAATGATCTATAGTCTAACCAGTTTTAATGCTTACTAACTGGCATTAAACATGCTTATGACATCACTAATGAAAATGTTAAAAGTTAATGTGAAATGTCAAGCTATGGACTGATATTATCATATAATAGTACTAATTATTATTATTCTAATTGTAACTTATCATCAAAACTGAGATCAAAGATCAGTGAAAAATTGGCCAGGATTTGTATGGCGACATCTCAACCACACAATCATTAATTAAAGATGGCAAAAAAAAAACAACCTATGTTACCTCTAGACACTATCAAAGGTTGGTAAACTGTGGATATCAAAATGATGGCTATTTTGCCTCTTATCAAATCTTAGGCCAAATAATGGCTGTGACCTGGAAAGAATGTCAAGGTCATTGATTTGAGTAAATTGGAACACATGTAGCTCTTCCTCTCAAGAGGCAATGTGTCTCTGGACATGTTATTTAACAGAAGCATGTTTGAATGAAAAAGTTGATGCTTGACTTAATGTTAATGGGTATTGCACCACAACATAAATTCACATGTCCTCTGCACTAAAAAATGAATTATAAATAAAAACCATATTACATATTAAAATATCCCTCTAAGATATAAATGCCATCATCTTATGGTGAGGGTGTACAATATTTTAAAGGTATCTTGAAAATCAAGATGAAACCAATCTTGTTGATAAATTATGAAAAATTTTCACATGACTAATATGAATACACAAATGTTATACAGGTATTACAAATGACAGTATGTATATAATGGTACAGTTTTACTTTTAGAGACAATCAATATCAAGCACAATGTGTTAATCTAATACTTTAACTAACATACATTCTAACATTGGTATTAGAAATATTGCTGGAAAACTATAAGTAATAAATTTAAGACTAAAGTGAGTACCACAGCCAAGCAAGATTTTACAAGACAATATAAAAGCAAGTGTAATATGTAGATTTAGCTGATTTTACAAATCCAAGCAAGTGAAAAACATATACATGTGTATTTAGCTGAAAAAATATTTAATTTATTGCCTTTACAAGACTATATAAAAACAAGATCAAAATGTAGATTTAGCCGATTACAAAAGACCCAAGCAAGTGCAAGTTAAAGATTAAGCTAATTTCACAAGACCCAAGCAAGTGAAAAAAAGTAGATTTAGCTGAGTTCATAAGACCCAAGCAAGGGAAAGTTATAGTTTTAGCTGAATACACAAGACCCAAGCAAGTCAAAGTTATGGTTCTAGCTGATTTCACAAGACCCAAGCAAGTCAAAGTTAAAGTATTAGCTGAATTCACAAGACCCAAGCAAGTCAAAGTTATAGTTTTAACTGATTTCACAAGATCCAAGCAAGTGAAAAAGTAGACTTAGCTGATTTCATAAGACCCAAGCAAGTGAAAATTATAGTTTTAGCTGAATTCACAAGACCCAAGCAAGTCAAAGTTAAAGTATTAGCTGAATTCACAAGACCCAAGCAAGTCAAAGTTATAGTTTTAACTGATTTCACAAGATCCAAGCAAGTGAAAAAGTAGACTTCACTGAATTCACAAGTCAGTTTTACAAATGGTTTTCCACAGAAACCTAAACCTTCCATGACTTTAGTACTGAGTTGAGTTGAAATCTTTGTCCGTGTGATTGTCTAAGACTGGAATAAGATAGTCTTTCAGAAAATGACAATGCATACATTTAATACCCGTAGAAATATCTAGAGAGTCATAAGATACATTGTAATTTCTAAATTTCCACATTTTTAAATGTGTATGAAAAACAAGATTTCCTGGTTTGAACCAAATTGTGTATAAAGGAATAAAAAATACAATGTACCACATAGATTTGCCAGATTTTGAAAAGGAGCTTCTGTAACTGTCCATTAATAGCTTCAGCTGTAGCAACACACTTCCTTTTTGACCAGGAGGAACAATCTCATAAATCGTGTTTGTGGAAAAACTTTCATGTTCATCAATAGAAGTTTTACATGTTTTAAACACTTTCAGTACCTGTCCGATCTCACTTTTCATGAAATGCCAAATGATTTTGTTTCAAAAAGATTTTGGTAGGGATTTGGAGGTTGGAAATCTTTCTTCAAATCTTGTTTTGCCATCCGATAGTAGATGACAGTTAGATAAATGATTTAGAGAATTTGATTGTGCTAGTAAAGCTGCACTGGGAGAAACATTTTCTTCAGAAAAAAAAGGCTGGGGATTTTGATGGTTAAACTAATTTATCTAATGGAAATGACAATAACTTTCTTTGCCAAATAGATCTTGATACATCATTCAGGTCAGAATGTAAAAACCAGCCATCTGAGAATGCATTTAGGCTCAACTTCATCATGAAAGCCTTTGCCAACACAATGTAGAATATGATAGCTAAAATTGACATTACAGTTCTGAGCCAGGCTTACTAAATTTGCCAGTATCTGCTTTAAATTTTTTTAAATGTTTTTGTAATTTTTGTCTGCTCTACCTTTTTCCCCCTTTATTTTCCCTATTGCTCTTCCTCTTTTGGATTAACTTTAGAATGTCTGATTCAGTTACAACCTGGTGCAGAAATAAGGACTCTGCTGATGTATTTAAAACTTCCATCAGACAGTCCTTACCTACTTGGGCCATGAAATTAGTATAATATCCTGATTCAATAAATCTACAATAATTTATTTCTTTTCCACCAATCTCCACTTTGAAAACATTACATTAGACAAGAGATCCCTGAGGGATCTTGGCGCCCACCAAAGAATGATCTACATCTGACAATGGAAAGATGGATCTTTTCTCTGCTTTTCAAACTTTTACTACAAACTTCATATAAAATTTGAGAAAGATCCTTTCATTACTTACTAGCTAAGATATATGGCAGTAATAAACTTCAATTATCAAAATCCAAGATGGCTACCTGTTGGCCATCTTGTTCAGCAATTGGTCCCAAAATGCAATATATATGCACAACTAAGGTCCTAGGGGAACCTAAATATGAAATTTGAGACAGATCGTTTCAGTACTTTCAGAGAAATAGCAGTAACAAACTTCAATAATCAAATTCCAAGATGGCGGCCTATCGGCCATTTTTTCCACCGAATGGTCTGAAAATGCAATATGCATAACTAGGGACCTAGGGGAACCTGCACATGAAATTTGAGACAGATTATTTCAAAACTTTCTGAGAAATAGTGGTAATAAAACTTCAATTACCAAAATCCAAGATGGCTGCCTGTCAGCCATCTTGTTCACCGATCGGTCCCAATATGCAATATGCACAACTAGGGACCTAGAGGAACCTACAAATACAATTTGAGACAGATCCTTTCAGTACTTTCTAAGAAATAGCGGTAACAAATTTCAACTATCAAAATCCAAGATGGCGGCCTGTCGGCCATCTTGTTCACCGATCAGTCAGAAAATGCTGTATGCACAACAAGACCTCTAGAGGAACATGCACATGAAATTTGAGACATATCCCTTCATAACTTTCTGAGAAATAGCGGTAACAAACTTTAACTATCAAAATCCAAGATGGCTGCCTGGCGGCCATCTTGTTGGCCGATCGGTCCCAAAATGCAATATGCACAACTAATGACCTAGGGGAACCTGCACACGAAATTTGAGACAGATCCCTTCATAACTTTCTGAGAAATAGCGGTAACAAACTTCAATTGTCAAAATCCTAGATGGCAGCCTGGTGGCCATCTTGCTGTCTGATCGGTCCAAAAATGCAATATGCACAACTAGGGCCCTAGGGCAACATATATATGAAATTTGAGAAAGATCCTTTCAGTACTTTCTAAGAAATAGCAGTAACAAATTTCAACTATCAAAATCCAAGATGGCGGCCTGTCGGCCATCTTGTTCACCGATCAGTCAGAAAATGCTTAATGCACAACAAGACCTCTAGAGGAACCTGCACATGAAATTTGAGACATATCCCTTCATAACTTTCTGAGAAATAGTGGTAACAAACTTTAAACTATCAAAATCCAAGATGGCTGCCTGGCGGCCATCTTGTTGGCCGAATCGGTCCCAAAATGCAATATGCACAACTAATGACCTAGGGGAACCTGCACACGAAAATTTGAGACAGATCCCTTCATAACTTTCTGAGAAATAGCGGTAACAAACTTCAATTGTCAAAATCCAAGATGGCGGCCTGGTGGCCATCTTGTTGTCTGATCGGTCCAAAAATGCAATATGCACAACTAGGGCCCTAGGGGAACCTGCACATGAAATTTGAGACAGATCCCTTCAGTACTTTTTGAGAAATAGCGGTAACAAACTTTAACTATCAAAATCCAAGATGGCTGCCTGGCGGCCATTTTGTTGACGGATCAGTCCCAAAATGCAATATGCACAACTAGGGCCCTAGGGGAACCTGCACATGAAATTTGAGACAGATCCCTTCAGTACTTTTTGAGAAATAGCGGTAACAAACTTTAACTATCAAAATCCAAGATGGCTGCCTGGCGGCCATCTTGTTGACCGATTGGTCCCAAAATGCAATATGCACAACTAGGGCCCTAGGGGAACCTACATATCAAATTTGAAAAAGATCCCTTTAGTACTTTCTGAGAAGTAGTGGTAACAAGAATTGTTAACGGACAGACGACGGACCACGGACGAAAGGCGATTTGAATAGCCCACCATCTGATGATGTTGGGCTAAAAACACCTTCGGATGAACCTGGCAATGTAGCAAGACGAATAGTTCAATCTAGTACAATTCTACATCCAAAAAACATTTATTTTCTTTTGATACTAGTTGGACAACACCTGAAGGAGTGTTGCGGATGAAATGAAGAGAAGAGAAGAGAAAGGGAAGATAACTCTTGTTCATTATTGGCACAATACTCTTAAACACTTTAACTATCAAAATCCAAGATGGCTGCCAGCGGCCATCTTGTTGACCGATCGGTCCCAAAATGCAATATGCACAACTAGGACCTAGGAGAACCTGGACATATGAAATTTGAGAAGATCCCTTCATAACTTTCTGAGAAATAGCGGTAACAAACTTCAATTGTCAAAATCCAAGATGGCCGCCTGGTGGCCATCTTGCTTGTCCGATTGGTCCAAAATGCAATATGCACAACTAGGGCCCTAGGGCAACCTACATATGAAATTTGAGAAAGATCCTTTCAGTACTTTCTAAGAAATAGCGGTAACAAATTTCAACTATCAAAATCCAAGATGGCGCCTGTCGGCCATCTTGTTCACCGATCAGTCAGAAAATGCTTTATGCACAACAAGTCCTCTAGAGGAACCTGCACATGAAATTTGAGACATAACCCTTCATTACTTTCTGAGAAATAGTGGTAACAAATTTTAACTATCAAAATCCAAGATGGCTGCCTGGCGGCCATCTTGTTGGCCGATCGGTCCCAAAATGCAATATGCACAACAAATGACCTAGGGGAACCTGCACACGAAATTTGAGAAAGATCCCTTCATAACTTTCTGAGAAATAGCGGTAACAAACTTCAATTGTCAAAATCCAAGATGGCGGCCTGGTGACCATCTTGCTGTCTGATCGGTCCAAAAATGCAATATGCACAACTAGGGCCCTAGGGCATCCTACATATGAAATTTGAGAAAGATCCCTTCAGTACTTTCTGAGAAATAGCGGTAACAAACTTTAACTATCAAAATCCAAGATGGCTGCCTGGCAGCCATTTTGTTGACCGATCAGTCCCAAAATGCAATATGCACAACTAGGGCCCTAGGGGAACCTGCACATGAAATTTGAGACAGATCCCTTCAGTACTTTTTGAGAAATAGCGGTAACAAACTTTAACTATCAAAATCCAAGATGGCTGCCTGGCGGCCATCTTGTTGACCGATTGGTCCCAAAATGCAATATGCACAACTAGGGCCCTAGGGGAACCTACATATCAAATTTGAAAAAGATCCCTTTAGTACTTTCTGAGAAGTAGTGGTAACAAGAATTGTTAACGGACAGACGACGGACCACGGACGAAAGGCGATTTGAATAGCCCACCATCTGATGATGGTGGGCTAAAAACACCTTCGGATGAACCTGGCGATGTAGCAAGACGAATAGTTCAATCTAGTACAATTCTACATCCAAAAAACATTTATTTTCTTTTGATACTAGTTGGGCAACACACTAGACACTGAAGGAGTGTTGCGGATGAAATGAAGAGAAGAGAAAGGGAAGATAACTCTTGTTGTTACTCTTAAACGGGACCAATTCCATTAGGTTATGAACAAGAGGCCGGTGGGCCTTAACGGTCATCTGACTATTGGCACAATACAACACCTCAAAGAATAAAGTAGTGTCACACAGTTAAGGCAATCCAAAAAAAACCTCTTTTATTAGAAGAAGTCCAGGTCCTGATATATTTAATGAATTAGACCATGAATGAAGGTCCCTTGATCCCAACCATGCTGCAAATCCAATATCTAGTCTCAAGGTAGTCATTCATGTTACAGGCTCAATATCAGGTCTCTATAGGCCTTTAAATTATTCACACGAAGTCATTTAAAAGATTTAAGCCTATTTGACCTGAATGAAGGTCAAGATAATTTATTTGAACAAATTTGGTAGCCCTTCATCAAAGCATGCCGCAGACTCAATATGAGTACCTTACCCTGGGCCTTTTGGTTCTTGAGAAGAAGTCGTTTAAAGATTTTAGCTTTTTTGACCCCTGTGACCTTGATTGAAGGTCAAGGTCCTTCATTTGAACAAACTTGGTAGCCATTCATTCTAGCATGCCACGACCTAATATTAGATCCCTAGGCCTCTTAGTTATTCACAAGAGGTCGTTTAAAGATTTTAGCCTATTTGACCCCTGTGACCTTGAATGAAGGTCATTGTCCTTCATATGAACAAAGTTGGTAGCCATTCATCTCTGCATGTCACAGACCCAATATCAGGTCTCTAGACTACTTACTTATTCACATGAAGTCGTTTAAATCTTTTAGCCTATTTGACCCCTGTGACATTGAATGAAGGTCAAGGTCATTTATTTGAACAAACTTGGCAGCCCTTCATTCCAGCATGCCGCAGACCCAATATGAGTACCCTGGGCCATTTGGTTCTTGATAAGAATTTGTTTTAAGATTTTAGCCTTTTTGACCACTGTGATCTTGAATGAAGTTCAAGGTCATTCATTTGAAGAAACTTGGTAGCCCTTCATCCCAGCATGCTACAGGCCAAATATCAGTACCCAGGTCCTTTAGTTTTAATGAAAAAGTTTCGCACTGCAGACTGCGGACGGAGCACGATGACGGACGATGCATGATGACAATAGATCTTCCTGACCCTTCGGGTCAGATGACCTAAAAATATACCAGAGCTTGAAATCATTTTAGGATTTTTTAGGTCAAGGTTATTTATTTAAACAACCTTGGTAGTTCATTGTATAATATATACTGGCAGTTAACCTGAAAGATACAATTTAATTGATTGTTTATAGAAACACCAATAAAGGAATGTAATTAAAAAATGAAAAAATCCTTTTAAACTACATCCTCAATACTACATGGATTACTATCACTGACGTAATATCCACTCTTGGACTATCTCATAGTAACATTGGAGCCACTTCAGAAGGAACAAACTGACCAATCACAGGCTTGCAGAAATCATTTTTGGCTACATCCTCAATACTCCAGGGATTACTATCACTAACGTAATATCCACCCATGGACTAATATCTCATAGTAAAATTGGATGCAGTTCAGAAGAAAACAAGAGGCCCAAGAGGCCTTGATGGTCACCTAAGTGCTAATACAGAAAGAACATTGCAAAGTCGGTTCAAATCTTTAATTAGAGTAGAGTATGTGTGTGTATATTCTACACAGAGGCTGTGTGAATCCCACCAATCAGAAAGCAGGCTTCCCATGACTGCATACACACAAATGCAGTAATTTTATGGGAATGTCACATTTTGATTGGTCCGAATGAATATTGTTTGACATTCTTTTTAATTAAAAATTCCTACATAAAATAAACAATTTCAAAGTAAAGAAAGCATTTAAGTCTTATATTCATTTAAATAATAAAAAAAGAATTTTTGTACTACACTCTTGACTTGTGTTGCACACTTATGATGTAGGTAAAACCATGCACACATGAGAGCAGCCTTATCAAATAATCATTTTAAAGCATTATTATAATGTACACAGAAAGAAGCTTTGAATTGTTTACTTTTTAACTCTGAGGTCTATAAGTCTTATATAGTAATTCCAATTTGTTGGACAGAGGAGTCACACCCAGATGTAGATTGTATGTACATGTACATGTATACACATGTAGACACAGTTAGGGAGTATGTGTGTGTATATTCTACAGAGGCTGTGTGAATTCCACCAATCATAAGGCAAGCTTCCCATGACAGCATACTGAACAGTAAAGGGAATGCAACATTTTGATTGGTCAAAAGGAATATTGTTCAATAAATACAACTGTAGGGATTTTATGAATGGAAGTTTATGAATGAAATGGTTTAAGAGGTCACCACTAGATGTCATTGTTGGGCAAGTCCTACTCAGTTCTACACATTATGGTAAACCATAGCATTAATACAAACGCTAGTCGCGTTGTATTAAAAAGCATTTACAAATGAAAAGAAACCCTTTTTAGACCCACTCCTCAGGCCCTTGGGGGTCAGTCATGGAAAATTTGTTAATAGGATTCAATGGCCATATCATACTGATAATTCTGACAACATTTGACTCATTTTCTTATTACAAATGACCTCTGGGAAGCGGGTTCGAATCCCATGTGGGGCAGTTGCCAGGTACTGACTGCTGAGCGGTGGTTTTTCTCCGGGCACTCCGGCTTTCCTCCACCAACAAACCTGGCACGTCCTTACATGACCCTGGCTGTTAATAGGACGTAAAAATAAACAAACCAAAACAAATGACCAAATAATGTTCAAAAATGTGTTTTCCCTATAAAAACTATAGTAAACTTGACCCCTCCCAGGGGAAAAAAAGAGACCCCAGGTTCATATATAATTCATAATTATTGTAAAGGACCTTAAGACCTTTCCATCTATGAGGAGTATTTGATTCTACCATTTCCAGAATTTTTTAGACAGTGATCCGAGTCCTGGACTCACAGAATTTTAAAAGGACCCATGAAATTTCTCGGAATGGGTATCCATAACACTGTGGGACCCATTGTTTTCACAAAAACCATTGAAAAGGACTCGCGAAAAATAATCGTAGATTGAACACTGTTTAAATGAAGATTTTTGAATTTTAAGCCTATCCTATTTGACCCATTTTAGCCCCACCCCTCAGGTCTCTGGGGTTAGTTATGGAAAATATGTTAATATGATTCAATGACCATTTCATACTGATAATTCTGATTCATTTTCTATTACAAATGACCAAACAATGCTCAAAAATGAGTTTTACCTAAATAAATTATAGTAAACTTGGCCCCCTCCCCACGTGATTCCATCTATGAAGAGTATTTAAATCCACTATTTCCGGAAATTTGGAAGAAGATTGTTGAAGTTTTAGCCTAATTGACCCCTTTTGGCCCCAACCCTCAGGTCCCTAGGGGACCATATAATTCACAATTTTGATTGACCTTTGGCCATGAAAGGTCTCTGCAAAATTAGATTAGGTCACTGGAGACTTCATCTCAGGTGACCTCAAAACTGAGTCCTGCATAGACTTCCTTTCAAGATTACAGAGAAAGTGACACCCAAGTGTCCCAACTTCAATTTTACCAACACATATGTACAGTGAACCACATTATACAATTCCTTTGATGTACGTTAAATGATCTAATTACCTGTGTCTTCTGTTGCCTGCAGTTTCATTGACCGATTGCCAGGTGTAATATAGCCACGCCTCTACCGTAACCCCCAAACACATGTGTTTCTATTCAATATCGGAACAAACAATGCGGTTTGATTGACAGCTGGCGATCAGTTAATTATGAAATAGTGCAGGGGTAGATATTATGTCAGTGATAGTAACCCCTGGCGTATGGAGAAGGATTAGGCTATTACTCTGCTATTTACTTAAATAAAGGGAGACTTAAAACTTGAATGTGGCATTTTATAATTGTCCCTATGACATACAATTAAGCAAGGAGTCCATCATAATTGCTATTGCTGCCTGGAATATGCATTTTCATGAATAATCATGCAAAAGTCTCTGCTAGCTACCCCCATTTTATCGAAAATAAGTAAAAAATTGGTAATAATAGACAATATCGCCTGGCTGGCACTCAATCTCTTACAAATACATACATTTTAGAGAACAAGAAATGTTAAACAGTTTTTTACAGAGAAAAAACAAACAAAATAAAACTACTGCTATAATCAAGTTAAAATAACCAGAATTCATTTAATATGGATTATATTGTTTCATAATGACACGGCATCAAAGATTTGAAAAATATCATGTACTTATACATGTACATCACAAATAATCATGTAAAAGTCTCTGCTACCCCCATTTTATCAATAAGAAACTGTTTTTCCTCATTTAGATAAAACAAAAATCAAAATATAGACAATATTGGTCTGACCGAATACTCAATCTATAACAAAACATACGTTTCTCTGTTTTCACAATTCTTAGTGATATTGAGCATTTTGCTAGAAAATACCCCTTAAAAAATAATAAGCCAATTACCTCCCTTTATCCAATCCCAATGAAAACTGTTTATGTGAACATTTAAAGAATATAAAGTTATACAAGTAAGTCAGTTGTCATTTTCAACCCTTGATGGTATACATGCATCTGATCATGCTTACATAAGATATTTAACAATATAATGCTTTAATCAAGAAATGCCTTGGAAATGTATAATGCTAATTGGAATTTTATGTTGGGCAATTAAGGTAATGGGTTATATTAGGTGCCAATCTTTCTAATTATCATAACATTTATGAGACCTTTTATGAGAACTCTATTCGTGGAGCCACGGTGGCCAAGTGGTAAAGATGTCCCGACATATTACATTGTACCACAAGCTGTCCACCTCTGGGTCACAAGTTCGAATCCTATAAGGAGAATTTGCCAGGTACTGACAGCTGGTTGGTGATTTTTCTCCGGGTTCTCCGGCTTTCCTCCACCACCAAACCTGGCACGTCCTTAAATGACCCTGGCTGTTAATAGGACGTTAAACTAATAAAAAAAGAGAACTCTTTTCTACATCCGAATTGGAACACATATGGTACCAGGTAACTAAATTATTTTAAATCCTTGATACTGCTGAAGAATATGAAAATCAGTTAAATAAATCATCACATTAAAGGATCTATTTGTAGCTTTTATACATACGCAGAAATCAATTACTAACTTGGTACATCTTTCATGCTTCTCTTTTGTTTTATTAATCATATTTAATTGTTATATTGAGGAAAATTACCTATATATATATATACCTATATTTATAATATAGGTAATAGTATTTAAAATAGTTACCGTTTCCAAGTGTTCTTCATCACAGATGAAAAAAAGGTCAACAGCAAGCAAATCATAATTTAATAGTCTATACCTTAAAGGATTTGTGCAGTCAAAAATGATAATTTCAGTTTATGCTGGAAATGGCTTTATTAGCACGTGTAGAAACCTCTCCGTTCCGCGCGCGACCGGAATAACCTGTAAACCGTCGATATCGAGGTCCAAACTTCTGACCGCCCGATTATGCATATTTTCTAGCTCTAAACCGTGTGACGTCACAATAGTCCGTGGCTTATAGCTGTACTATAACTGATGTGCTATCACTTACATCGACGGTCACAGGAAAAGCCGATCGACGATTTTTTATAATTACTTTTGAGTGAAGTTAATCGTACAATAACTTTGGCTCGAAAGTAAATAACTAAAAGAGTGAAATTCGATGTTTCAAATACTCTAATTTATGCTCTAATAGCAGGTATCTTCGTGTAATTATGAAAGAAAATCCACACAGAAATAAAAGTTTCGGATTTTTTGTCGAGGAGTTCAGCAACGAATAAGCTTTAATTAGATAATATTTTCCTGTAGTCTGTATCTTTGATACATTGTGAATTACAAAGTTTGTGACTGTAAAATGAAATTTTACGTAACAATTTACGAAATCCTTGATTAAAGTATATTGACGTACATACCAGAAACATATATACATATATGTATGTATGTTTCTGTACATACACACCGATGATTGATCATTACAAACATTGTGTTGTGTGTTGCTAACCGAATAAATTGAGAGTGAGAGTCAACATGTGATAGAAAGAATTTATATTGAGATATTAAGCAAAACAAACTATTTTTTCAGACCGTGCGGTCGCTTTCAATTTTTAATCGACATACGAGTAGATACTTCGATGTAAATATATTATTAGCCATGCCTTTGGTTTGATGGTTATGTAATACCTGGACCAGGATGTTGTTTACCTGTACACCACGCCATTCATCGAACTCACCTGTAATTACCTGGCCGCGGGCAGTTTGCTATTCGGTGGACTATATCGGGTATTTGCTATTGTCTTACTGTCAATCAGGTTATGACATCCGTTATTTGAATTGTGATTTGAATTATGGAAACCCCGTACATCTATGCTCTAGATTTTTTTATTGTCACCTCCATGTAAAAGCAAATGGAAATAAAATATCCCTGATCATACCTAGGAATATATATTAAATATATACATATATATATATATGTCGTACACAGGTAAAACAATAATGGAAGTTGACTTATTCTGAAACAAAAATGGTTCTAAGAACTATTTCAACTAAAGATTTAACCTTAAAAATAATTCCAGTCTAGTACTGTAATTACGGAATCGTGGCATACCCGTAATTTCTAAGGTATTAGTAAAAATTCTAAGCATGTATTTTCACCGTTTCGAATCTACAAGTATAGTCATACAAGAAGGGTTACAGCATTACCACACTAAATATACTTATTTAAATATCACTAAGTATATTTTGTGAAAAGGTACAAGATATTATATCTATTTATAATGCCTGTATACAAGTAATTTCATTTTTCATTTGAACACTATATGTGGTTACTTTTTGGATTATACGAATCTCGGTATGGTATACAAAAGGATCGACAATGAATATACTATTTTAATGATTTAGTATAATTTTGAAATAGTGAATTTAAATTTACACTTATACTGTAATTTAAAAACATATATCAGAAATATCATTGATGTATTTCTGCTTTTTAGTAAACGTTATGGATAAAGTTCCAAAGGCAACAATAAAGATATACATATTATTTTCGGTATAAGTTCGATATTGTTACTCCAATATCACGGAACTGATAACCGTCCACATTTTATTTTTACTCAAAAACTGTGCCGTGTTTGCATAGTTATGGCAGAAGTTTGAAACAAAAACACAGATTCTAGATATAGTCATGCTAAATTTTGGGATTTTAATCGTAAAAAGATAGTGTTACATTATACTGTTTTTTATTACACCGAAATTTACATAATATGATATCTTAATCTCAGTCCAGACTGATCCGAACATCATTTTCTAAAGAGAAGTTCTAAAATGTGTAGGAGGACCCTTTTTTCTTTCAAATGTGCATTTTTAGAACATTCCCCATGCCCCCCCGCTTCCTACGCCCCTGCAGGAAAAAAGGGCATCCATGGTGCTTAGTTTAAAGCGCACCTTGACCTCAATAAATGACCACCAGATCAGAGTCCAGGGGCACCAAGAAGATATCAACAACTTCCTTTACAAGGAAAAATCTTACAAATTTTCTTGAACATTGTTTATTGAATTCTAGACCTATTGAATCCTTGAGAGAATAGCCAGGGCTTAAGCTCTGGGTCAAAATTGGGATTACTTTGTTTAGTTTCAATTCTGTTTTATGTAAGAGTGGCTAAATCAGGCTTGGATTCGACATGTCAACCGAGATAATCATACAACATCACAGACATCATTATATTAATATCTACGACGCCACAATAACGTTCGTCTTACAACATTTATGACATGACCGTATATAACATTGCTAAATGGGTCAGAGTGATATTATACATGAATGCATTTTCACGGTCAATCTGATGATTCCTGTCAGCATCCTAATTATTATGCGGTAGTTGTCTATCACTATACACAACAAAGCAAAATTGTGAAATGAATTTTAATTAACATTATTGACCTCACCCACCCAGTCTGTACAGTAACTTAAGCCTAAGCAATTATTATGTGTCATGTAAAACTGCAGTGCATACAAATCGCCATATCTACATGTAAATAATGTTAATCATATACATTGTCAAACTACATTGTTACCATTTTTTCTGGTTTGTTTTCTCTTAGTTGTCTAATATTCAGATTACTTAAAGTCGTTTCGGTACCTTCTGAAAGTCATTTCGCCATGTTTACTTTATGATACTGAAAAGACTTCCGCATGTACCGAAATGACATGTAACGAAGCTGCGTTACATGTGCCTACAGACTACCGAAACGACATGTGCATTACTTTATGGTTTAACTACTAGCATTTTAATCATATGATCAAACAATATATTAGGAGATACATATATTCAAACGGCATCTGCCTCAAAGGCAGTACAATTGTCAGTTTACGTGCTGTTAAGCCACGATTTAGAAAGCATGCATGGTTCTGTTTGTCAGACAGTCACTCGCGATGATGATCATAAACAGACTGTAAACAGTACCTAACGTTATATTTGGCAGGCCTACAAAAACAATCAAATATATCTGATAATACTAATATCCACCGTTAATGATATTGATGTCTATAACAATTAAAAATGAACAATTACTTACCTGATAATGCCGGATTTAACTTGAACATCAAGGCGGCTTCAATGTTTTTACTCAACCGGATACAAACAATATACACATTCCTCATAGGGGGCGCGATATTCTGCGCCATGATTTTGTGTATTCGAGACAGTACAAACAGCTCCATTTCACTGTTGCACATTTTTGGGCGCATTTTGGGTAACATAAAAGGTGATGGAAGAGTGCATAGTTAATATTGCCTCATTTTATTATATTTTAGTCACTTCTACAGAAAATTTCAAAAATATCACTCAAAATTAAATGGTACAATTTGCCCGGTACCAATCGAATCATAAAGATCCGAAGGAAGGCTCCGCGGGACCCCAAAAATATAAAAATATCTCGTCTGTTGTTGGAAACTTTTACCGGAGAACCAGCGAAATAAACCACCAATATTCAATGCTGAATTGTGGCCGTAGTATGTAACATTTCCAAAAATCATAAATACCGTTTAGTTCAGAATGCAAGGACCTATTAAATGTAAAGTTCAATCATGTCAGCTTTATTAGTAAATTACTAGGACGAATTAAACAAAACCAGTGTGTCAAAAAAGTCGATTTTTGAGTGTTTTTACACGCAAAATATCTCGCCATTTTTGAATTTTTGGGGACAGCTAAGGTGATTACTCACAATCGATGAGATCACGCCGAGTTTTAGCTTTACATTCAAAATTTCAGCAAAAAAATCGTTGTGGTTTACCTTATTACATCAAAATACGCGAAAATAAGTCAGGTTGATAGGTTTATTTAAACCGTAGTTTAAACATTATCGATTTTAGAACGAAAACTCCTGTTATAACAGACGTGTGTCCCTTCTTTCTCTTCATTTCATATAAATGATTGGGTCTGAAAAAAATGAAAAAATTCCCATTCAGTCAGTAATTAGCAGTTTACAATTTATAAGAGGTTATTATTAAAGTGTGCTTCCATGGGCAATCTTAAGGGTCTAACTTTCTATCACCTTAACGTTTCAGCTATGATTGCCTAGTTTTTATTGTTCTTTTTTAGCACCATAGAATACAATAATGAACAGTATTAACTGGTACTGCATTATTTCTGCTCTTGTAATTATTGTATATCATCAGTATTGTCAGGCTGACGAACACAGTAAATATCTTTTAACAACTGAATGATCTGGCTGGGGTAGAAGAATTCAGGTTTGTGCTTGATATTGATTGTCAGCTATTATAAAACTTTTTACCATTAAATATCCATTTCCCGCATGGCTGCTTGCGATGAAGCTTTCAACTTTTTTCAAAATACTGTTCTGGAATGATCCCTTTCGAAGATGAAAGAGGTACATGTGGTGGTCTATTACAGTGTATCTCTCCGAATGTCAAAAGTCCTCATCCAGGAGCAAAAGATCAAATTTGCCATCTCTGACAGAGACTCTCTGTAGATAAAAAAGAAAAAAAATGTCATGACCAAATAAACTGTATAAAAAGTACGAAATCACAAAATGCAAAAAAGAGTTTTTCAATTAAAAGGTCCTCAATATTTCATTTCATAACACACACCATTATATACTATAAAAAAATATACCATTATTTACTATGCTATAAACAAATAGAGACAAGTTATCTTTCAGTGACATTAAGATAGATAAAATGTGGTGAAACCTCACTTCACATGTAACTTAACCTGCTGTAATACCAGTAAGCAAATTAATGAAAAGACTTAAATATCTCAAACAGGTTATATAGATAGTATGACTTCGTAAGTATGAATCAACATGTAGCTCTTACACAAATATCAAATAAAATAAAGCATAATTGGCACTTGTATTGATATATATTTACAGTTTGCACTGACATGGACTCAATAACCATGCTTTCTAGTATTATCATTAGGCCATTCCAATTTGATTTCTTGTTCTTCGGATTTTGGGATTTTAAAATAGGAGCGAGCGAGCGAAATTTTTTTAATTCTAAAAATATTTTGAAAGCGGAAAAAATTGGAGCGAGCGAATATTTTCACAGTATTTTTTTATTAGACTTTTATGTTTATTTCTTGAAATAACAAATACTATTAATAACAGAGTTTTTATGTTAAAATATGAGTTTTGCTGTTTTCTTCAGTGTTTTCAACATTCATAACTATATCAAAGATGTAAAAAAAAAAAAAGAAGTCTAATGTTAAGGTATTTGTGTAGCTATTGAACATATGCTATTACACAAAATGCTTATATATGGACGATCACGATGACGAGTTCAGGCAAAGTTTTCACAACAACTTGGAAACGGTGAAAAATCCAGAAATTGATGTTCCCTCAAGGTCTCGCGCCCATAATTCTCAAGCTATCTCTTACAACACAAACGGCAGTAATTATCCATCAGATGCACCCCCTAGGGAATACCCCATCCGTAGGACTTTTAGTGGTGTGGGGTTAGATATTTGGTCAGAATTTCGTCAATATTTTGACAATATTGTTGAGTTAAACGGCTGAACCCAGGAAAAATCCAGACATATTTTGCTCAGCTGTTTAAGGGGCCAGGCGGAGACGTTCGCCTATGGTCTTCCGCTCGTTATGCAGCGTAACTATGACTGATTAAGGCAGAGAATGGAAGAGCGATTTGGTTATACTGCAATGAAAGAAAGATGCTAAAATTCGCCGTAGAAAGACTAATGAGTCATTTAGGGATTTCGGACAGGCACTTGAAGACCTGTACCGCAGGGCTTATCCTGAAGTCCCGAGCTAGTTGAGGAGTATGCCATTATGTCTTTCCTAGATAAATGTGGTGGAACCGAAGAGTTTCGTCTCGCAGTTAAGCGGACAATGCCACATTCTTTACAGGAAGCCGTCACTAACGCAATGCGAGAGGAGTCATTACGAATTAGTGAAAAAGAACTTACCAGACCTAAAAAGAGTTATGTTAATGACGTCACAGATGATGAAATGGATGAGATATTTATCGGTGCCCGTAGCGAGCCCGCCAAAAGAGGCTACTACAGAGGTGCTTATGATAAAACAAACTCTGGGTCTATCCATAATGGGCGAGGACAAGGTTTCAAATTCAATCGCCCAGGTTACAATAACCGCCATAAGGGACATGCCGGCAGTAAATCCCAGCGGTATCCGCGAAGTACAGGAAATGGGCCACCTGTTCGCGAGTCATATAAAGAAGATGCTAATTCTTTAAACGAGACAGGACTGGGGCAGTAGGCCTACGTTCAGTCTGTTCTCATAATGGGCCTGATATTGGGGTGTTACAAAATAGGGCGAAAAATCATAATGATATCGCTATTGATCAGACCGATCTCTCACAGCAGGAGAGTAGGGCACGGCTGGACCCCCCTGGTCGTGGTAATGATCTATCAATTAACTACAGTAGAAACAGTCGTGCACAACACGATTTGGAAGGAGGATTTTGTTTAGCTAAAGTCCCCTGTGACGGGAACATGATGGTCAGAGGTTTAATTGAGGGATCTTCAATTAATTGGAAAGTAGATACAGGGGCTAAACAGACGTTCATTACTAAGGAAGTTTATTTTTCTTTGATTGACAAGCCAAGTCTAGAGCCAGTTGACACGAGGTTTGTGGCTGCTGACGGTAATGAAATTAGATGTTTGGGGACAAGCAATTTGACATTTGGAGAAGAGATGTTTGAAATTACAGTAGTTGTAGGAGGGGTTGCCAAAAATTTATTAGGAGCAGATTTCATAGTGAAATATCGCTGTAATTGGAATCATGATGAGAACAGTTTTATGATAAGAGGTGAAAAACTACCCATGGAGAATCGAGACGGAACAATTAGATCCGGTAGAGTTATTGCGTTAGAAACCGTTGTTGTTCCAGCTGGACATGAGACCATTATTAAATCTGGACTCATCCAAAGGCAAAAATTAAAAACAGGTATCACATACTCTAGGTATTTTGACACCTGAACGGAGGTTCATGGAGAGGCATGGCCTTGCTATTGCACGAACATTAGTTGACATTAGTAATGAGGTAGTATATACCAGGGTTTTCAATCCTGGTAGCACTGACGTAACGGTGTACAGACATACACATATGGCTGTGTTCACACCAGCGCATTAAATAGGTTCAAGTTTCAACCCACAGGTACACTCCGAGGAAAGGATAAGTAGCTCAATCGAGGAGATATCTGACGACATAACAAATAAAAACTGAGCTATTCCTAATCATTTGATTGATGTCTATGAGAGCAGCTGTGAAAACCTAACAGCAGAACAAAAACAAAAGTTCCGGTCATTTTTGGTGAAATGGCAAGACAGTTTAGCGCGACCTGGTGAAGTGGGGCGAACCAATCTTGGGACGCACACCATTAAACTAACCGACGAAACTCCTATACGCGAGTCACCGCGTCGGATACCAATATACAAACGTAAAGCTGTAGATGATGAAATTGAGAAGTTAGAGAAACAGGGACTTATTGAAAAGTCGGACAGTCCCTGGAGTTCACAGGTAGTCATGGTACAAAAGAAAGATAAAACATGGCGAATGTGTATCGATTATCAGAAACTAAACGAGAAAACGGTTAAGGACGCTTATCCTATTCCGCGCATAGACGAGAATTTAGACTCGCTGGGCGGAGCTGACTGGTTCTCATCCCTAGATTTGGACATGGCCTATCACCAGGTTCCAATGTCCGAGGGAGACCGAGCCAAAACTGCTTTCGCTACACTGCGCGGGGGACTTTACCAATTTGTAACTATGCCTTTCGGGTTATGTAACGCGCAATCTACATTTCAGCGAATTATGGAAAAGGCGTTAACAGGGTTACAATGGCATGTGGCGGTGTTATACCTTGTTGACATAGTTGTTTTTGGTAGAACTTTTGAGGAGCATTTTGAGAACCTAACAAAAGTGTTAGAAAGGCTAAAGTCTTCAGGCCTTTTATTAAAATCGAAAAAATGTAAACTACTAAAAAGAGAAACCAAATTTTTAGGCTATGTAGTGTCTAAAGACAGAGTACGGACTGATCCAGAGAAGATAGACTGTGTCAAAAACATACCTAGACCGACCAATGTCACGGAGATTAGGAGCTTTCTGGGTCTTACGTCATATTACCGGAAGTTAATTCAGAGTTACGCCGATATCGCGAGACCGCTTTATCAACTTACGTCAAAAAGTAATTCATTTCATTGGAGCTGGAGCTGTGAGCAAGCGTTTCTTAAACTAAAACAAAACCTCACTACCGCTCCAATTTTGGCGTATCCACAGATAGACGGATCAGAATTTATTTTGGATATGGACTCCAGCCTTCTGGCTATTGGCGCTGTTTTGTCGCAGGTCCAGGACGGAAAAGAGCGTGTGATCGCTTAAACGAGTAGAACATTAGAGATGTTGGCCGTTGTGTATTTTACAAAATATTTTAAACATTATCTGCTCGGACGCAGATTTACTTTGCGCACGGATCACGGATCACTGACATGGCTTCACAGGTTTAAAGAACCGGACGGTCAAATACATCGCTGGATTCAACAGCTAAGCCAATTCCATATGAAAATAATTCACAGAGAGGGAAAACGTCACGGAAACGCGGACGCGATGTCGCGGTTAGTGTCATTGTCAGACGAAAAGTGTAGCCAGTGTAAAATGCCGATGAATTACACATACGATGGCCCAAAAGAAACTGTTGTACAAAACATGACAGATCTCAATGTGGATAATCTAAACCTAGACGGCCCAGAGAAAACTGTTGTACAAAACATGACAGATCTTATAGTGGGTAATGTGGAGGAATTATCAGACAGCGATGACGAAACGCCAAAACGTGCCCAGAAAAACACTAATGGGCAGAATTCTGACGTCGGGGAAAATATTGCGGGAGCAATACCTGTGACAAAGAGGGGGAGAAAACCAAATAGACCACCTCCGGCGCGTCCTAGGCCAATTCCAGAATTAGATTTTAGTTCTGAATCTATTCAAAATTTTCAGAAAAATGATCAAGTTTTGAACAAAATTATCAATTTAAAAACAATGATGGAAGGGAGGCCAGATTCAAAAGATTTTTCAAACGAGTCACCAGAATTTAAATTTTGGTTAGCTAGATGGGAACTTTTGGAAATAAAAAATGGTTTACTTTGTATATAATGGCAGGATTCAAACAGTCATGCGAGATATAGAATTTGTGCTCCTGAGTCCATGCAAAATGGTATTCTGTGGCATCTTCATGACGCTCATACTGCAGGTCACCTGGGTATTAGAACAAGAGGCCCAGAGGGCCTGTATCGCTCACCTGGTTTTTTGTTAGTAATTATCACAAGACTCTGACAATTAGAAAAATAAGCAAAATTGACTCCCAAAGTTTAATTTTGAATCACAACCATACAATGATGCTATTGATACCATACAAATATGCTATCCAATACATAGGTTCAGAGACAAAGTAATTTATATGAAAATAGTAGCCTAATTGACCTTTTGACCTCGCATCTATTGCCGTCTAAGGCCCCGGGGGTCAGCCCTATCATTTGTACAATTTCAAATCCCAACCCTATAAGGATGCTACCATTGCATTATAAGTGCTCTTCCATTCTTAGTTGCAGAGAAGAAGTCGTTTATATGGAAATAGCTAAATTGACCCCTTTTGACCCCACCCTTCAGGCCCCCAGGGGGTCAGCCCCATCATTTGCAAAATTTTGAATCCAAACCCTATAAGGATGTAACCATTGCATTATGAGCGAGAAAAAGTCATTTATATGGAAATTGACCACTTTTGACCCCGCCCCTCAGGCCCCCGGGGGGTCAGCCCTATCATTTGCACAATTTTGAATCCCCACCCTATAAGGATACTACCATTGTATTATGGGTGCTATACCGTGCTTAGTTTCAGAGAAGAAGTCGTTTATATGGAAATAGCCAAATTGGCCACTTTTGACCCCGCCCCTCAGGCCCCCTGGGTGTCAGCCCCATCATTTGCAAAATTTTGAATCCAAACCCTATAAGGATGTAACCATTGCATTATGAGCGAGAAAAAGTCATTTATATGGAAATTGACCACTTTTGACCCCGCCCCTCAGGCCCCCGGGGGGTCAGCCCTATCATTTGCACAATTTTGAATCCCCACACTATAAGGATACTACCATTGTATTATGGGTGCTATACCGTGCTTAGTTTCAGAGAAGAAGTCGTTTATATGGAAATAGCCAAATTGGCCACTTTTGACCCCGCCCCTCAGGCCCCCTGGGGGTCAGCCCCATCATTTGCACAATTTTGAATCCCCACCCTATAAAGATGCTACCATTGCATTATGGGTGCTATACCATGCTTAGTTTCAGAGAAGAAGTCGTTTATATGGAAATAGCCAAATTGGCCCCTTTTGACCCCGCCCCTCAGGCCCCCGGGGGGTCAGCCCCATCATTTGCACAATTTTGAATCCCCACCCTATAAAGATGCTACCATTGCATTATGGATGCTATACCATGCTTAGTTTCAGAGAAGAAGTTGTTTATATGGAAATAGCCAAATTGGCCCCTTTTGACCCTGCCCCTCAGGCCCCCGGGGGGTCAGCCCCATCATTTGTACAATTTTGAATCCCCACCCTGTAAGGATGCTACCATTGCATTATGGGTGCTATCCCATGCTTGGTTTCAGAGAAGAAGTCGTTTATATGGAAATAGCCAAATTGACCCCTTTTGACCCCGCCCCTCAGGCCCCCCGGGGGTCAGCCACATCATTTGTACAATTTTGAATCCCCACCCTATAAAGATACTACCATTGCATTATGAGTGCTATCTCATGCTTAGTTTCAGAGAAGAAGTCGTTTATATGGAAATAGCCAAATTGACCCCATTTGACCCCGCCCCTCAGGCCCCCGGGGGGTCAGCCCCATCATTTGTACAATTTTGAATCCCCACCCTATAAGGATGCTACCATTGCATTATGGGTGCTATCCCATGCTTGGTTTCAGAGAAGAAGTCGTTTATATGAAAATAGCCAAATTGACCCCTTTTGACCCCGCCCCTCAGGCCCCCGGGGGGTCAGCCACATCATTTGTACAATTTTGAATGCCCACCCTATAACGATACTACCATTGCATTATGAGTGCTTTCTCATGCTTAGTTTCAGAGAAGAAGTCGTTTATATGGAAATAGCCAAATTGACCCCATTTGACCCCGCCCCTCAGGCCCCAGGGGGGTGGCCCCATCATTTGTACAATTTTGAATCCCCACCCTATAAGGATGCTACCATTGTATTATGGGTGCTATCCCATGCTTGGTTTCAGAGAAGAAGTCGTTTATATGGAAATAGCCAAATTGACCCCTTTTGGCCCAGCCCCTCAGGCCCCTGAGGGGTCAGCCCCATCATTTGTACAATTTTCAGTTAGTAGCCCATAAGGATGCTACCAGTCAAATTTTGTTAAAATCCGACCAGCGGTTATGGAGAAGAAGTCGATTGTTGACGGACGGACGGACGGACGGACGGACGACGGATGACGAACGACGACGACGGACGCCGGACGCCGGACGCCGGACGCCGGACGCCACGGTATGGCATAAGCTCACCTTGGTCCTTAGCTAAAAACCTGGGAAAAAGCCAAACTGTCCATATTACTGGATAGGTATGCAACGAAAAGTGAAGGACTATGTTACTAGTTGTGATATTTGCGGTGAACGGAAAAATCCACCAGTTAAGAAAAGACACAATATGAAATCCTATATCATGGGAGGCTGAATCGAGCGGATTGCTACAGACATCGCTGGACCATTCCCTACGACTGAGAAGAACAAAAGTACGTGTTGGTTGTTAGTGACTATTTTACCAAATTAACAGAGATATTTCCAATGGAAAATATGCTGGCTGAAACAGTTGCTGATATCATCGTGCGCTCGTGGATTAAGAGATACGGTTGTCCTCGTGAAATCCATTCCGACCAGGGGAGACAATACGAAAGTGCAGTTTTTAAGGAGGTGTGTAAACTTTTAGAAATTAAAAAGTGCAGAACATGACCATTACACCCAAGATCTGATGGAATGGTGGAAAGAATGAACAGAACTGTGAACGACATTTTGTCAAAATATATCAACATCAATCAAAGAGACTGGGACGATCACCTGGATTTTGTAGTTATGGCGTACAACACAACTCCACATGAAAGTACGGGAATCACTCCACATCGCATGGTATACGGAGTTGAAATGAACACCCCATTACATATCCAAACGCACATTATTGAAGAAAACTCTGATATATGTTTTGCAACGATTATGCTATCCAGTTAGAAGAAAAGTTGAGAAACGCACATGATTTTGCACGAAAAAAATTATTGCGTGCTACAGAAGTTCAAAAACGGCATTATGATTTCGGTGTGAAACAAACAAACAAATTAAAAGTTGGAGACCTGGTTTGGCGGAATCAAAAACAGAACATTATTGGCAGAAAAACGAAAATAGCGAGACAATGGACAGGTCCTTGGGTGATAACCAATGTGTTGTGTGATGTCCTTTTCAAAATCAAATGTCGCAAGAATGGAGATGAAATTGTCATTCATGGGGATAACGTGAAGAGATATATGGGAGACAAGTTGTTAAAGTGGTACAGTCAGAGTGCTTCTCAACATGACAATCTCACAGTCACGATTCCCCGGCAGAGGAATTGAGCTTATCAAAGAACGGTGACCGATATGGGCTCGACATCAAGGACACTGCTCCCGACGGCCCGTCGCGTGGATTGCCACCGACAGAGGACACAGGTGTCTTGCCGGGGCGCCCAAATAACATGAGCGGGTGCCCAAATAACATGAGCAGGTGCCCAAATAACACACCCAGTAGACGGTCCCCCCGACCGTAATCATGGGCACACGCCCTTGTCAATCATTCGCGATACAGCCGACTCAAGCACACGATTGGTCGACATCGATACTAAGAGGGCGGGGCCAAGTCAACAAGGTCGGGACGCTGGGGTAGTTCGCCCCACTCAAGTACGAATTTCATCGAGACAGAGAAGAAGACCGGCATATTTGTCGAAATATACCTTTTAACAACAAGAACATGGGAAAAAATAACATGACATGCAGGGACTGCGGGAAGATGTATGCAAACCAACGGAATTTGATGCGGCATGTCAACGCCGTACACCGCAGCGAGGTACGGGCACGGAGATGCCCAATTTCGGGATGTGGCCGAATGTTCTCCCGCACTGATCAATTTACAGGACATTTAGGAAATTTCCACCATTTGAAAGAAGCTGATGTAGCGTCGTTAACAAATTCGACAGAAGCAAGGTATATAAAACCAGCAGTTTTCCAATCCGGAGGGGAAGAACGACCCTGTGCACCATGTAGATCAAGATATACCGGCTGTACCTGTTCAAACTCTACCACCATTCAGCCAGATGGAAGATGGAGAGGTATCACTACCTGAGTCGTCGGAAGGGCCTACACCTAACCAGGAGATACTTGACACACCTGTGCATTCGCCTCAGCTGTTCTCCTCTGGAACTAGTGTGTGGTAGTGAGGCAATCGATGACATAGGGTTTTATACTACCAAGAGGACAGAAGCCGAGGGGAAAACTCAACAACCACAGGAACCGACAGAAATGGACACTGATAGTAGCGACTTGGAATCCATCGACTACATCGATAGCGACTCGGAATTCCAGGAACACGAGCAACAGCAGTCAAGTGATGGTCCGACGCCACCCTATGTGAACTGTCGTTGAGACGCATTGACAATATCTTTGATCACAACAACAAGAACATGTGCCGACGGGAGTTTCGACATAGAACGGCGACAAGTTTTCTCGTCAACAAATAGGGAATCGCCCAGTGATGTGTATTGGTTCAGCTTCATGGCCCAGATCCGTGACGAGATTTGGGGCCACAACATCGACCTAACGACGCGGACGTCAGAGGAGGAACCTTTATAAACTAATTTGGACTTGAAAGAAAAAAAAAATGTGTTAAAGTAGTATTTTTCGATTTCTGGACACAGTTTGGCCTAAACCCTGTATATAAAAAAGAAATGTGTTATATGTTGAAATATTTTGTGCGGTTTTTGCATTTTTCTTCAATGAATTTTTACCGTTACAGTAAAGTACTTAAATGTACAATGTATATGTATTTTCACTATTTTGTAAGTACAAGTATCCACGTGTATCCAGCGTTCACTGCAGTGGACGCGATCACGGTAATGGGTACGTACATAAATGGAAGACGAGTCTTCGAATATTGTTAATTTTCATTTTTTATAATCAATTCTTTTAAATGTTAGTGCATCAGTTTAACTACTAATTAGAGTTTAATTACTTATTAGACTATTATATGACGAATATATGTATGCACATGAATCTATAGTGTTACACATTAGTGGACACGGTCATGATATTGGGTATACATGTACATACATATTGTTAATAATTTAAATTATGAATTACTATTATAGTTATTTGATATGCTATTTTTCTTATCTGTATTATCTAAATTTAGTACAAGTATTTACATGTATCTTGTGTTACACGTTAGTGGACACGATCGTGGTAATGGGTACATACATTGGAAGTCCTGTACCTTCCAACAATGTAGATGTGTATATATATATGTGTGTTATTGTGGTAACGTACTGTGTTTATTGTCCTTTGGGTACACAGTCACATAGTGGATGCACGTACACACAGTCATATTTTAGGAGCAAATATATATACCTCTTAGTTTCGATTTAATTTTCAAATCTAATTTGTGTAATACAATGCCTATTGTAAGGCATACCATTACTTTCTATCTACAATATAAAATCTTTTTTTTTGTAATGTCAGAAAGATGAATGAGAGGGAGAGAAAGGTAAAAGTTTTTATTATTACAAAACAGTTTTTATTTTGAACAGTGTAAGTTCAATCTTCCCTAGAAGGGGGTAGTGTAATGTATATTTGATATAGGACCAAAGGGGCATAACTCGAATAGTAGTACTTACTTGGGCATGGGTGCCCATGTGCACCCAGAGTCGTATAACTGACACCGTGAGAGTGTTTACATATCGGAGTTAGGGGTTTTATGATAAATAATTACTTAATAAGTGTTGTGTTGGTGTAGTGATTATCTTGATGACTAGTGTGCCCAATTTCGAATTATATGTCGCCCAAAATGTGTCAATAGGGTGCCCAAAATGTGTCAATAGGGTGCCCAAAATGTGTCAACAGGGTGCCCAAACTCCTGTCAATTAGGAGTTTGTTAGGGATGTTTTCTGTTCTCGTGAGAACCTTAAAATGATGAGTGGTATAAAAGAGAGTGCGTATGAGAGGATGAGCTAGTCTGACGAGAGCCCGAGTCTGGATGAGAGGCTGGATGTGATACCTCTGTAATCTGTACATGTATATATTCTCTTTGGATTTTAATACACTATTGGAACTTTACAACTGTGTTGTTTCTTCACTCAAGTGGTAACCCAGCACAAGACGACCCAATCTATTTATCTTTTATGTGACGTGGCGGACGACAGCCATCATACTGTAGGAACTCAGTGATTTGAGAGGAAACACAAGTTACACGGAGTCTGATCAACTTCTTGTAGTCTAATTTATCAATGCGGTAATTATCATCTTGTTTCCTGTCAGGTCGTTAGCTCCAGGTACCACGGTTTGTATTGGCATATACCATTGTTAAAGTATTACGATCGGCAACTATCAAACACGTACATACGTACGCACTATAACACAACGAAAATCGTCGCACAATGTTTAATATATCTAAAAGGAAATAGTCAAGAAAGTTTAACTTTTTGTCAATAATTTCAATAATTAATTTGCTGTTGACAGAGCTATCAGCAAAAACCAACAAACTAATAGAAACAATCAGGGATTAGCATTAATGGAAAATATTTTAAACCAATATAACCTCATCTGACATGTACATTCTTTCTTAGTTGTCACATAATATTGTATGGAACTGACTATTTATTATTTATGATTTTCTCACGAAACGCAAACATACATATAACCTATCAACACAAAAATGAAGGCATATTGTATGATATATTGTCGTAGAAAGTTAGTAACACTGAGTTTGGATCTCAGTAAAATGTGTAATTTACTACTCATGTTAATTTGACCGAATAGTAGACGAATCGTCACCTAGCTAGCTGTTACTAAGTCATGCAGTCAAAACATGTTTGCAAATGCAAACTATGTGGGCCACGTGTCAAAATTCACACTGGCCAGGTCTTAAGATATAAGGCAACTGATGTGTTAATTAATTAGGCTAGAGATTGCCTTCAAATAATGGACATGCTTGATTACCGTTATTCGTTCGTAAGTCGGCCAGTCAAATCACCTGTCATGGTCCGCCATTTTTAGAGTGAGATCGAACGCAAAGTCTTTTAAAAGAGTTGCAGACATCGGCAAAAACAGACTGAAATCGGGACACGTCCTATTAAAAAGTATGCGTCCCTCAGTCTCTACCTCGCAGTACCACTCTGCACGTGGTGGCGGAAAAAACTTGACATTTCTGTTGTTGTAAGGGTTTGCAAGACGCTTGCGGGTTTGAAGACACAATGTACGAATAATTCAAACATCTGAAATTTGGCCACAAACATCCTTGGGGTAAGGGGAACAGAACTTGTATAAAATTTGGCTCTGGTCCCCCGAGGGCAGGAGGGGCGGGGCCCAATAGGGGAAATAGAGGTAAATCCTTTAAATCGCTACTTGTCATAGAGTTCTGAATGAAATGTAACCAAATTTAGCCACAAACATCCTTGGGGGAAGGGGAACACAACTTGTATAAATTTTGGCTCTGGTCCCCCGGGGGCAGGAGGGGCGGGGCCCAATAGGGGTAAATATAGGTAAATCCTTTTAAATCGCTACTTGTCATAGAGTTCTGAATGGAATGTAACAAAATTTGGCCACAAACATCCTTGGGGGAAGGGGAACAGAACTTGTATAAATTTTGGCTCTGACCCCCCGGGGGCAGGAGGGGCGGGGCCCAATAGGGGAAATAGAGGTAAATCCTTTAAATCGCTTCTCGTCATAGAGCTCTGAATGGAATGTAACCAAATTTGGCCACAAACATCCTTTGGGGAAGGGGAACAGAACTTGTATAAATTTTGGCTCTGGTCCCCCGGGGGCAGGAGGGGCGGGGCCCAATAGGGGAAATAGAGGTAAATCCTTTAAATCGCTACTAGTCATAGAGTTCTACATGAATTGTAACCAAATTAGGCCACAAACATCCTTGGGGGAAGGGGAACAGAACTTGTATAAATTTTGGCTCTGGTCCCCCGGCGGCAGGAGGGCCGGGGCTGAATAGGGGAAATAGAGGTAAATCCTTTAAATCGCTACTTGTCATAGAGTTCTGAATGGAATGTAACCAAATTTGGCCACAAACATCCTTGGGGGAAGGGGAACAGAACTTGTATAAATTTTGACTCTGGTCCCCCGGCGGCAGGAGGGCCGGGGCTGAATAGGGGAAATAGAGGTAAATCCTTTAAATCGCTACTTGTCATTGAGTTCTGAATGGAATGTAACCAAATTTGGCCACAAACATCCTTGGGGGAAGGGGAACAGAACTTGTATAAATTTTGGCTCTGGTCCCCCGGGGGCAGGAGGGGCGGGGCCCAATAGGGGAAATAGAGGTAAATCCTTTAAATCGCTACTTGTCATAGAGTTCTGAATGGAATGTAACCAAATTTGGCCACAAACATCCTTGGGGGAAGGGGAACAGAACTTGTATAAATTTTGGCTCTGGTCCCCCGGGGGCAGGACGGGTGGGGCCCAATAGGGGAAATAGAGGTAAATCCTATAAATCACTTCCTGTCCTAGAGTTTTGCTTGGATTGTGACCAAATTTGGCCATAATCATCCTTGGGGGAGGGGGAACAGACCTTGTATAAATTTTGGCTCTGACCCCCCGGGGGCAGGAGGGGCGGGGCCCAATAGGGGAAATAGAGGTAAATCCTTTAAATCTCTACTTGTCCTAGAGCTCTACATGAATTGTAACCAAATTTGGCCACGAACATCCTTGGGGGAAGGGGAACAGAACTTGTATAAATTTTGGCTCTGACCCCCCGGGGGCAGGAGGGGCGGGGCCCAATAGGGGTAATAAAGGTAAATCCTTTAAATCGCTACTCGTCATAGAGCTCTGAATGGAATGTAACCAAATTTGGCCACAAACATCCTTTGGGGAAGGGGAACAGAACTTGTTTAAATTTTGGCTCTGGTCCCCCGGGGGCAGAAGGGGCGGGGCCCAATAGGGGAAATAGAAGTAAATCCTTTATATCGCTACTTGTAATAGAGTTCTACATGAATTGTAACCAAATTAGGCCACAAACATCCTTGGGGGAAGGGGAACAGAACTTGTATAAATTTTGGCTCTGGTCCCCCGGCGGCAGGAGGGCCGGGGCCGAATAGGGGAAATAGAGGTAAATCCTTTAAATCGCTACTTGTCATAGAGTTCTGAATGGAATGTAACCAAATTTGGCCACAAACATCCTTGGGGGAAGGGGAACAGAACTTGTATAAATTTTGGCTCTGGTCCCCCGGGGGCAGGAGGGGCGGGGCCCAATAGGGGAAATAGAGGTAAATCCTATAAAACACTTCCTGTCCTAGAGTTTTGCTTGGATTGTGACCAAATTTGGCCATAATCATCCTTTGGGGGAGGGGGAACAGAACTTGTATAAATTTTGGCTCTGGTCCCCCGGGGGCAGGAGGGGCGGGGCCCAATAGGGGAAATAGAGGTAAATCCTATAAAACACTACTAGTCATAGAGTTCTGCATGGATTGTAACCAAATTTGGCCACAAACATCCTTTGGGGAGGGGGAACAGAACTTGTATAAATTTTGGCTCTGATCCCCTGGGGGCAGGAGGGGCGGGGCCCAATAGGGGAAATAGAGGTAAATCCTTTAAATCGCTACTAGTCATATAGAGTTCTGAATGGAATGTAACCAAATTTGGCCACAAGCATCCTTTGGGGAAGGGGAACAGAACTTGTAATAATTTTGGCTCTGACCCCCCGGGGGCAGAAGGGGCGGGGCCCAATAGGGGTAATAGAGGTAAATCCTTTAAATCGCTACTAGTCATAGAGTTCTGCATGGATTGGAACCAAATTTGGCCACAAACATCCTTGGGGGAGGGGGAACAGAACTTGTATAAATTTTGGCTCTGTCCCCCCCGGGGCAAGAGGGGTGGGGGCCCAATAGGGGAAATAGAGGTAAATCCTATAAATCGCTACTTGTCCTAGAGTTCTGCATGGATTGTAACCAAATTTGGCCACAAACATCCTTGGGGGAAGGGGAACAGAACTTGTATAAATTTTGGCTTGTCCCCTGGGGGGGAGGAGGGCGGGGCCCAATAGGGGTAAATAGAGGTAAATCCTTTAAATCGCTACTTGTCATAGAGTTCTGACATGGAATTGTAACCAAATTTGGCCATAATCATCCTTGGGGGAGGGGAACAGAACCTTGTATAAATTTTGGCTCTGACCCCCCGGGGGCAGGAGGGGCGGGGCCCAATAGGGGAAATAGAGGTAAATCCTTTAAATCTCTACTTGTCCTAGAGCTCTACATGAATTGTAACCAAATTTGGCCACAAACATCCTTGGGGGAAGGGGAACAGAACTTGTATAAATTTTGGCTCTGACCCCCCGGGGGCAGGAGGGGCGGGGCCCAATAGGGGTAATAAAGGTAAATCCTTTAAATCGCTACTCGTCATAGAGTTCTGAATGGAATGTAACCAAATTTGGCCACAAACATCCTTGGGGGAAGGGGAACAGAACTTGTATAAATTTTGGCTCTGGTCCCCCGGGGGCAGGAGGGGCGGGGCCCAATAGGGGAAATAGAGGTTAATCCTTTAAATCGCTACTTGTCATAGAGTTCTACATGGATTGTAACCAAATTTGGCCACAAACATCCTTGGGGGAAGGGGAACAGAACTTGTATAAATTTTGGCTCTGGTCCCCCGGGGGCAGGAGGGGCGGGGCCCAATAGGGGAAATAGAGGTAAATCCTTTAAATCGCTACTTGTCATAGAGTTCTGAATGGAATGTAACCAAATTTGGCCACAAACATCCTTGGGGGAAGGGGAACAGAACTTGTATAAATTTTGGCTCTGGTCCCCCGGGGGCAGGAGGGGCGGGGCCCAATAGGGGAAATAGAGGTAAATCTTATAAATCACTACTTGTCATAGAGTTCTGCTTGGATTGTAACCAAATTTGGCCACAAACATCCTTGGGGGAAGGGGAACAGAACTTGTATAAATTTTGGCTCTGACCCCCCGGGGGCAGGAGGGGCGGGGCCCAATAGGGGAAATAGAGGTAAATCCTTTAAATCGCTACTTGTCATAGAGTTCTGAATGGAATGTAACCAAATTTGGCCACAAACATCCTTGGGGGAAGGGGAACAGAACTTGTATAAATTTTGGCTCTGGTCCCCCTGGGGCAGGAGGTGCGGGGCCCAATAGGGGAAATAGAGGTAAATCCTTTAAATCGCTACTAGTCATAGAGTTCTGAATGGATTGTAACCAAATTTGGCCACAAACATCCTTGGGGGAAGGGGAACAGAACTTGTATAAATTTTGGCTCTGGTCCCCCGGGGGCAGGAGGGGCGGGGCCCAATAGGGGAAATAGAGGTAAATCCTTTAAATCGCTACTTGTCATAGAGTTCTGAATGGAATGTAACCAAATTTGGCAACAAACATCCTTGGGGGAGGGGGAACAGAACTTGTATAAATTTTGGCTCTGTCCCCCCCGGGGCAAGAGGGGTGGGGCCCAATAGGGGAAATAGAGGTAAATCCTTTAAATCGCTACTTGTCATAGAGTTCTGAATGGAATGTAACCAAATTTGGCCACAAACATCCTTTGGGGAAGGGGAACAGAACTTGTATAAATTTTGGCTCTGGTCCCCCTGGGGGCAGGAGGGGCGGGGCCCAATAGGGGAAATAGAGGTAAATCCTTTAAATCGCTACTTGTCATAGAGTTCTACATGAATTGTAACCAAATTTGGCCACAAACATCCTTGGGGGAAGGGGAACAGAACTTGTATAAATTTTGGCTCTGGTCCCCTGGGGGCAGGAGGGGCGGGGCCCAATAGGGGAAATAGAGGTAAATCCTTTAAATCGCTACTAGTCATAGAGTTCTGAATGGAATGTAACCAAATTTGGCCACAAACATCCTTGGGGGAAGGGGAACAGAACTTGTATAAATTTTGGCTCTGGTCCCCTGGGGGCAGGAGGGGCGGGGCCCAATAGGGGAAATAGAGGTAAATCCTTTAAATCGCTACTAGTCATAGAGTTCTGAATGGAATGTAACCAAATTTGGCCACAAACATCCTTGGGGGAAGGGGAACAGAACTTGTATAAATTTTGGCTCTGATCCCCCGGGGGCAGGAGGGGCGGGGCCCAATAGGGGAAATAGAGGTAAATCCTTTAAATCGCTACTTGTCATAGAGTTCTGAATGGATTGTAACCAAATTTGGCCACAAACATCCTTGGGGGAAGGGGAACAGAACTTGTATAAATTTTGGCTCTGGTCCCCTGGGGGCAGGAGGGGCGGGGCCCAATAGGGGTAATAGAGGTAAATCCTTTAAATCGCTACTAGTCATAGAGTTCTGAATGGAATGTAACCAAATTTGGCCACAAACATCCTTGGGGGAAGGGGAACAGAACTTGTATAAATTTTGGCTCTGGTCCCCCGGGGGCAGGAGGGGCGGGGCCCAATAGGGGAAATAGAGGTAAATCCTTTAAATCGCTACTTGTCCTAGAGTTCTGCATGGATTGTAACCAAATTTGGCCACAAACATCCTTGGGGGAAGGGGAACAGAACTTGTATAAATTTTGGCTCTGGTCCCCCGGGGGCAGGAGGGGCGGGGCCCAATAGTGGTAATAGAGGTAAATCATTTAAATCGCTACTTGTCATAGAGTTCTGAATGGAATGTAACCAAATTTGGCCACAAACATCCTTGGGGGAAGGGGAACAGAACTTGTATAAATTTTGGCTCTGGTCCCCTGGGGGCAGGAGGGGCGGGGCCCAATAGGGGAAATAGAGGTAAATCCTTTAAATCGCTACTAGTCATAGAGTTCTGAATGGAATGTAACCAAATTTGGCCACAAACATCCTTTGGGGGAAGGGGAACAGAACTTGTATAAATTTTGGCTCTGGTCCCCCCGGGGCAGGAGGGGCGGGGCCCAATAGGGGAAATAGAGGTAAATCCTTTAAATCGCTACTTGTCATAGAGTTCTGCATGGATTGTAACCAAATTTGGCCACAAACATCCTTGGGGGAGGGGGAACAGAACTTGTATAAATTTTGGCTCTGTCCCCCCGGGCAAGAGGGTTGGGGCCCAATAGGGGAAATAGAGGTAAATCCTATAAATCGCTACTTGTCCTAGAGTTCTGCATGGATTGTAACCAAATTTGGCCACAAACATCCTTTGGGGAAGGGGAACAGAACTTGTATAAATTTTGGCTCTGATCCCCCGGGGGCAGGAGGGGCGGGGCCCAATAGGGGAAATAGAGGTAAATCCTTTAAATCGCTACTTGTCATAGAGTTCTGCATGGATTGTAACCAAATTTGGCCACAAACATCCTTGGGGGAAGGGGAACAGAACTTGTATAAATTTTGGCTCTGGTCCCCTGGGGGCAGGAGATGCGGGGCCCAATAGGGGTAATAGAGGTAAATCCTTTAAATCGCTACTAGTCATAGAGTTCTGAATGGAATGTAACCAAATTTGGCCACAAGCATCCTTTGGGGAAGGGGAACAGAACTTGTATAAATTTTGGCTCTGACCCCCCGGGGGCAGGAGGGGCGGGGCCCAATAGGGGTAATAGAGGTAAATCCTTTAAATCGCTACTTGTCATAGAGTTCTGCATGGATTGTAACCAAATTTGGCCACAAACATCCTTGGGGGAAGGGGAACAGAACTTGTATAAATTTTGGCTCTGTCCCCCCCGGGGCAGGAGGGGCGGGGCCCAATAGGGGAAATAGAGGTAAATCCTATAAATCGCTACTTGTCCTAGAGTTCTGCATGGATTGTAACCAAATTTGGCCACAAACATCCTTGGGGGAAGGGGAACAGAACTTGTATAAATTTTGGCTCTGTTCCCCCGGGGGCAGGAGGGGCGGGGCCCAATAGGGGAAATAGAGGTAAATCCTTTAAATCGCTACTTGTCATAGAGTTCTGCATGGATTGTAACCAAATTTGGCCACAAACATCCTTGGGGGAAGGGGAACAGAACTTGTATAAATTTTGGCTCTGGTCCCCCGGGGGCAGGAGGGGCGGGGCCCAATAGGGGAAATAGAGGTATATCCTTTAAATCGCTACTTGTCATAGAGTTCTGCATGGATTGTAACCAAATTTGGCCACAAACATCCTTGGGGAAGGGGAACAGAACTTGTATAAATTTTGGCTCTGGTCCCCTGGGGCAGGAGATGCGGGGCCCAATAGGGGTAAATAGAGGTAAATCCTTTAAATCGCTACTAGTCATAGAGTTCTGCATGGAATGGAACCAAATTTGGCCACAAACATCCTTGGGGGAGGGGGAACAGAACTTGTATAAATTTTGGCTCTGTCCCCCCGGGGCAAGAGGGTTGGGGCCCAATAGGGGAAATAGAGGTAAATCCTATTAAATCGCTACTTGTCATAGAGTTCTGCATGGATTGTAACCAAATTTGGCCACAACATCCTTGGGGGAAGGGGAACAGAACTTGTATAAATTTTTGGCTCTTCTCCTGGGGGCAGGAGGGGCGGGGCCCAATAGGGGAAATAGAGGTAAATCCTTTAAATCGCTACTTGTCATAGAGTTCTACATGAATTGGTAACCAAATTTGGCCACAAACATCCTTGGGGGAAGGGGAACAGAAGGGGTTACATAATTTACACGTGCTCCATTATCATTATACCCTCATAACCTCAACAAAATAAATATCTATTCCTTAATTAATGTTTTGTGATATATATTTTTAGTGTAAAAGAAATAATTATAACGTTACATTAAAAACAAACCTGAAAAGATGTAAAATATAATGCCAACTAGATTCAAATTACAATAACTAGAGTTCCCTCAATACAATGCACATGTATTTATCACTTTGGGGAACTTACCATATATATGTCGAAGCATGTGGGTCTCCATCTCTCTAGCACCAGCTTGATGAACACCAAACACACAACCATCCCAGGCACACAATATCAACCACATGAATTGGAAGTGATGCGACACGCCAGCTCACACAAGTATGGTGTATGTATTAGCGTTGCTGACGCTGCAACACATCTCATGGAAAAAACTGAAAGAAAAAACAAGAGGCCCAGAGGGCCTGTATCGCTCACCTGGTTTGTAATGCCAAGTAATGTTTTCTGAATACAAGTTCATTGTTTCTTTTCTGAAGGAATTTGAATATTTACCTCTAAATTCCCCTATTGGGCCCCACTCTTTCTGCTCCAGGGGATCAAAGCCAAATATAAACAAATTCTGTTAAACCCCAAGGGATGTTTGTATGCCACAATTGGTTACAATCAATGCAAGAACTCTTAGGACAGGTAGCGATTTATAGGATTTACCTCTATTTCCCCTATTGGGCCCGCCCCTCCTACTCCCCGAGGGTCAGAGACAAAATTTTTATACAAGTTCTGTTCCCTCCCCTTCCCCCTAGGATGTTTCTGGCCAAATTGGGTGTACAATCCATTCCAGAAACTATTAGGACAAGTAGCGATTTATTAGGGATTTTCCTCTATTGTCCCCTCATTTGTGGCCCCGCCCTACCTGCCTCCCGTGGGGTCATATGTCAAAAATTTATAAATGTTTTCTGTTCCCCTTCCCCATAGGATGTTTCTGGCCAAATTTTTGGTTTGCAATTCCAAGCTGAACTCTAGAGCACAAGTAGGCAATTTTATAGGATTTAACCTCTATTACCCCCATTGGGCCCCGCCCCTCGCTGCCCCATGGGGGTCATGGGTCACGCATTTATACAAAATCTGATCCCACCTTTCCCCTAAGGAAGTTCTTCTGGCCAAATTCTTGTATGTGCAGATCCATACCAGTACTTGTATGTCAAGTAGAGATTTAAATGGAATGTTGACGGACGGACGACGGACGGACGCCGAGACGCCGCGCCATGGCAAAAGCTCACCGGCCCTTTGGGCCAGGTGAGCTAAAAATCAGTCATCCTTATTTAAATAACAAATTCAACGATCTATAAATCTACCTGACAACTGACCCACAAGTGATTTAAATTCAAAGCCTAGAGGTGGAGGGGCTATTAGGGAATATGTCAGAAAACCTAAACTACTTGGCTAGCCCCCAGTCCCATCCAAAACTATCTTGTTAACTAAATCCAAAACCAAAGAACTGTGTTTAATCTCTGTTTATTATAAACTCCAAAATTTACATATATATTTGTATATGATTTATGGTAACTAGAATTCATCAATTTATTTGATGAACTTGAACATTTCATGCTGATCCTACCTTAAAGTCCGGGCCTGGTGTTCTGTTCCACATCACAACAGCCCCAGTAACATGGATGGAATGGGTAGGGTCAGGCTGAATTGCCATTGGAGATCGGAGCTAGGCCAAGTTTAACGTGCGTCTCAATGTATTAATGGACAGGACGAAATGGTTGATTGGAATTGAGTTATCAAAATGGTAAGAATACTTGATAGTAACAACAATGTGAAATAAACATTAGTAATCAACATTGTGAATTTTGATGTATAAGAATCCTCAAACTCCGTTTAAACAAATATGTCGCTTTGCAATATAGTAGGCTGTATAAGAAAATAAATCATAGAATGTGTTAAATTTTTTACCCCCTATTTTTGACAAGGTCAGGTAGTTGATACTATGGAGGCTCAGTTTTTAACAATATAAATAAATTTTCTGGTACCTAACATATGTGGACTTGCAATAATGATGATTTGGCTCTGTTATCTATTTTAGTTATTTACAGCTGTAGAAAGTGTATACATATATATTGACTGGGGCTAAATTTAACAGAATGAACAACATGATTTAATTTAAATACTAGTAAATATACCAATCATAATAACTACAAGAGATCCCAGAGGGATCTTGGCGCCCACCAAAGAAATGTTCTATATCTGACCAAGGAAAGATGGATCTTTTCTCTACTTTTTAAACTTTTTTCAAACATACTACATATAAAATTGTGAGACAGATCGCTTCAGTACCTTTTGAGAAATAGCGGTAACAAACTTCAACTACGGTATCAAAATCCAAGATGACTCCTGGCGGCCATCTTGTTGATCAATCGGTCCCAAATCACAATATGCAAACTAGGGACCAAGGGGAACCTACATGTGAAATTTGAGAAAGATCCATTCAATACTTTCTGAGTAAGTAGCGATAACAAACTTTGAATATAAAATCCAAGATGGCTGCCTGGGCAGCAATTTTGTTGACCGATCGGTCCAAAATCACAATATGCACAATTAGGGCCCTAGGGGAACCTACATATGAATTTTGAGACAGATCCCTTCAGTACTTTCTGAGAAAAATAGCGATAACAACACTTTGAATAACAAAATCCAAGATGGCTTCGCCTGGCGGCCATCTTGTTTAACCGATCGGTCCCAAAATGCAATATGCACAACTAAGTCCCCTAGGGGAACCTACATATGGAAATTTGAGACAGAATCCTTTCAGTACTATCTGAGAAATAGCCATAAACAAACTTAAACTATCGAAATCCAAGATGGCGGCCTGGCGGGCCATCTTGTTCAACCGATTGGTCCAAAAAATGCAATATGCACAACAAGGGCCCTAGGGGAACCTACATATTAGATTTGAGAAAGATCCCTTCTGCACTTTTTGAGAAATGGGGATATTCAAACCTTAACTATCAAAATCTAAGATGGGCGCCTGGCGGCCATCTTGTTTTTCCTATCAGCCTCAAAATCTGTATGGCACAAATACGTACCAAGGGTAAAACCTCCATGTGAAGTTTTGCACAAAATTCCTTCCGTAGTTCTCAAGAAATATCGATAACAAACTTCAACTGCCAAAATCAGCCTCAAAATCTGTATGGCACAACTAGGGACCAAGGGTAACCTACCATTGTGAAGTTTGAACAAAATCCCTTCAATAGTTCTCAAGAAATATCGATAAACAAACTTCAACATGCCACAATCAAAGAATGGCTTGCCTTGCGGCCGCACATTTAGTTTTTCCGATCCGACTCACAATCTGTATGGCACAAATCTGGTACCAACCGGGGACGCCTCCTCATGTGAGTTTTGAACACACATCCCTGCCGTAGTTTTTTAAAAATCAGTGATAACAAGCATTGTTTTTACGGGACAGAGCACCGAACGGCACGAACGTACTGGTCGGACCGGGACGGACCACGGACACAGGGCGAATTTGAATAGCCCACCATCGTGAAGATGGGGGTCATAAAAATGTCACATACCATCGATCTCTGCTGCCTCTTGCCTGTCCCTAGTGTAGGTACCGGCACCAAAGTTTTATGGAGCTAGCATCATAGCAATATACACAACATATAACACTGTCAAGTCATGTGTCGTTATGATTGACAGCTGGCGATCTGACAATAGGGGACATAGCAGAATATATGGTTTTACTCAACTGTCCTTTATGCCAGGGTTCTGTGTACCAAATTTTATCAAAATCAGTCCAGTAGTTTTGTAATTCGCCAGATAAAGTGTCTACAGACAGACAGACTGATAGACGAACAACCCATATTCCAGTATACCATTCCGCACCCCTCTCCTGTTTTAAAAATGTGTAAAATAACACACACAAAATATTTTAAAAAATGATCTTCTAATTCAACAAGGATACGATACTATGCTCAGAACCGAAACATATTTAGATAAGGGAAATTACACACCATTCCTGATGGCGTACCCTGAAAATTCCAAGGCTCTTATTGAATGAGTCAAAGAATCATGCTATGTCCCATTGAGTGACAGGGACCATATGTACATTAATACCAACCCACATTGACCCGGCTCCTTTCACACAATCTATTGAAAGGTATCATATCCTAGATGCATCCTATATTGGAGTGAATTACAAGTCTTTATTTAATTTTGATCGCTAAATGTCTTTCCTTTAATTAGTCTTCTACATTGTATCTAACATTTTTAAGCTGAATCAGACAAAATATAGTCTTGGTTTTAAACGATCATAAGCCTCAGTATTGAAATATAATTATATGCTTCTATGATAGAATTTGTAGAGTTCATGGAAATAAATTGAGTTTTGAATTTATCTGCATTCAGGTTACATTAACCTTCCAAGTTTTAGTAAATTGCTCAAGACTTTCATTGAACTATTTATTTATTATGGCCTGGTTGAGAGGGCACTATTGCCTCATAGTATTGTTAGCTCACCTGGCCCGAAGGGCCGAGTGAGCTTATGTCATGGCGCGGCGGTCATCGTCCTCGTGCGCGTCGTCCGTCCGTCCGTCCGTTTCCGTCCGTCGTTCCGTCCGTCGTCGTCCGTCCGAACTTGCCCAAACATTTCCTTTTAAATGGCTACCTAGAGGTCAATCCTCATCGAGTTCTGGATGGATGTGTACCAATTTGGCCAGAAATATCCTTGGGGGAAGGGGAAACAGAACTTGTATAAAGATTTTGGCTCTGACCCTCAGGGGGCAGGAGGGGCGGGGCCCAATAGGGGTAATAGAGGTAAATCCTATAATCGCTACTTGTCCTAGAGTTCTGCACGGAAATTGTAACCAAATTTGGCCAGAAACATCCTTGGGGGAAGGGGAACAGAACTTGTATAAATTTTGGCTCTGACCCCCTTGGGGCAGGAGGAGCGGGGCCCAATAGGGGTAATAGAGGTAAATCCTATAAATCGCTACTTGTCCTAGAGTTCTGCATGGATTGTAACCAAATTTGGCCAGAAACATCCTTGGGGGAAGGGGAACGAACTTGTATAAATTTTTGGCTCTGACCCTCAGGGGGCAGGAGGGGCGGGGCCCAATAGGGGGTAATAGAGGAAAAATCCTATAAATCGCTACTTGTCCTAGAGTTCTGCATGGATTGTAACCAAATTTGGCCAGAAACATCCTTGGGGAAGGGGAAACAGAACTTGTAAAAATTTTGGCTCTGACCCCAGGGGGCAGGAGGGGCAGGGCCCAATAGGGGTAATAGAGGTAAATCCTATAAAATCGCTACTTGTCCTAGAGTTTCTGCATGGATTGTGACCAAATTTGGCCAGAAACATCCTTGGGGGAAGGGGAACAGAACTTGTATAAATTTTGGCATCTGACTCCTCAGGGGGCAGGAGGGGCGGGGCCCAATAGGGGTAATAGAGGTAAATCCTATAAATCGCTACTTGTCCTAGAGTTCTGCATGGATTGTAACCAAATTTGGCCAGAAACATCCTTGGGGGGAAGGGGAAAACAGAAACTTGTATAAATTTTTAAGCACTGACCCCAATAGGGGAATATGAGGTAAATCCTATAAATTCGGCAAAATTTGGCCAGAAACATCCTTGGAGGGGCGGGCAATAGGCCCCAATAGGGGTAATAGAGGTAAATCCTATAAATTGCTACTTGTCCTAGAGTTCTGCTTTATGGATTGTAACCAAATTTGGCCAGAAACATCCTTGGGGGAAGGGGAACAGAACTTGTATAAATTTTTGGCTCTGACCCCCCAGGGGGCAGGAGGGCGGGGCCCAATAGGGGTAATAGAGGTAAATCCTATAAATCGCTACTTGTCCTAGAGTTCTGCATGGATTGTGACCAAATTTGGCCAGAAACATCCTAGGGGGAAGGGGAACAACCCCAACTTGTAAAATATAAATTTTGGCTCTGACCCCTTGGGGCAGGAGGGGCGGGGCCCAATAGGGTTAATAGAGATAAATCCTATAAATCGCTACTTGTCCTAGAGTTCTGCATGGATTGTAACCAAATTTTGGCCAGAAACATCCTTGGGGAAGGGGAACAGAACTTGTATAAAAAAATTTTAGCTTCTGACCCCCTGGGGGCAGGAGGGGGCGGGGGCCCAATAGGGGTAATAGAGGTAAATCCTAAAAAAATTCTATTTGTCTTAGAGTTCTGCATGGATTGTAACCAAATTTGGCCAGAAACATCCTTGGGGTTAACATGAGAATTCCGTATAAATTTTGGCTTATGACCCCCCTGGAGGGAGAAAGAGTGGGTCCCAATAGGGGAATAAGAGGTAAATATCCAAATTTCTTCAGAAAAGAAAACAATGAAACTATAATTCAGAACATTACTTGGCATTACAAACCAGGTGAGCGATACAGGCCCTCTGGGCCTCTTGTTGAGGGATCCCGAGCCGAAGGCGAGGAGACTATAGATCCTATCACTAGACAATACTATGAGGCAAAGGTGCCCTCTCAACCAGGCCATAATGGGTCAGTACATCACCATTACATGAGACCCATTTTCATGTCATTGTAACAGAAACACGTCAAGCTACACCTCGCAACACTATCTCCATTTCCACACCACGTTGTTATGTTAAAAGTACAAATTTAACATATGCATTGTGCAGACAGAAATCTGTGTATTCTATAAAATGTGATTCCAGCTAAATGAAGATTAAAAGTAGATCAATACAGAACAAGATGCGTGAACTGTCTTCTTTAGAAAAAGCAACATTTGCTTCCATCCAACGCCCACAACAGCCTGTCCGCCATCTTGGCGTCTTGGTTGAAAGCGAAAATGTTATCATGACGTCATGTAATAGTGACAACACAATACATTCACGTTCAATATTGCGCCACTTCAATAGTACCCGCTTGCCCAGGCACTACTGCAAATAGTAACTCATGTGTGTAGCCAATCAGCAATCCAGTATTCCAGTCATGTGACATACATAATGGCCCATAGGAAAACATATTATGAGTACTATACATATATATATACTCAATTCTAACCATAATTGCTTAATTTCTAAAAAATACATTGAAGCATTAAACTATCTTCCTATGGCATCAATGGTCTATATAGATGCCAGAGCTTTGCAGAAAATCTTCATAATGTGCGCTACATAGTTTAATACTTATATTTACATTATCAACTCATATCAGGGTTTCTGCTTTTGCATTGTTTAAGCTAGACCAGGACAACCGTTTATCAACGACGATTTAATCCACAAGATGGAACAGCCATTTTGACGTTGATCAGTTGACGATACCTCGTCAACATTAGTGACGTCATAATGGTCATGTTTTGGTGTGTCAGTTATACTGTCATATACTTCACTTTGCCTTGGTTAGTTTATATTGTAGAAGTGGACATGGAAATGTAAATAGTGTGATAACTGCATCTGCATACACACGAGTACACACTGAGACTTACATGTTTTGATATAATTTACATTGGCGCCCTGTGATCATGAATGAAGATCAAGGTCATTTTTTTAAAAACAAATATGGTAGCCCTTCATCCCAGCATGTCACAGGCCCAATATCAGGTCTCTAGGCCTCTTAGTTATTCACAAAAAAAGTAATTTCAAGATTTTAGCCTATTTGACCCCTGTGACCTTGGATGAAGGTCAAGGTCATTGATTCGAACAAACTTGGTAGCCTTTTATCCCAGCATGCTGCAGGCCCAATATGAGTATCCTGTGCCTTTTGGTTCTTGAGAAGAAGTCATTTAAAGATTTTAGCCTATTTGACCTCTGACAAGGCTCTGTGACTTTGAATGAAGATCAAGGTCATTCATTTGAACAAACTTGATAGCCCTTCATTCCAGCATGTCAGGGGCCTAATATCAGGTCTCTAGGCCTCTTAGTTATTCACAAGAAGTTGTGTAAAGATTTTAGCCTATTTGACCCCTGTGACCTTAAATGAAGGTCAAGGTCATTCATTTGAACAAACTTGGTAGCCTTTCATCTCAGCATGCTACAGGCCCAATATCAGTAGCCTGGGCTTCTGGTTCTTGAGAAGAAGTCATCTAAAGATTTTAGCCTATTTGACCCCTGTGACCTTGAATGAAGGTCAAGGTCATTCGCTTGAACAAACTTGGTAGCCCTTCATCCCAGCATGCTACAGGCCAAATATCAGTACCCTGGGCTTTCGGTTATTGAGAAGAAGTTGTTTGAATGAAAAGTTTACGCACAGCGCACGACGACGGACGGTGCATGATGACAATAGGTCAGATGACCTAAAAATAGTACAGTATACATAGTTTTTTTATGTATTCATGTTTTTCACAGTACTGTTCAGGTTCAGCACCTGTCTTTCTATGATATATTCTATATGTGTTATCACCACTACATATAGAGTCGCTACTAAGTGTATAAGTTACGGGTCGAAGAAGTACCTTATTATCAACTGTTGTATACATGTCTGCAAGATACAAATTACCTGAAGCTGAGTTTTCTTTTGGTTTGATGTTCATACAGTATATGACCAAAACCGAGATCCCCAGCGTACCTCCGCCAAGTATGTTCAACTGATATGTCCAGTGTTTGTATAAACAAATCTACTGACACCAATTGCTACACTAGAACTGGAGTAGCGACCCATGGAAGGGATGATCCATATGATATGCATTGCTATACAATGTAGTATATATACATATATACTCTGGGCTAACACTACCTATTCGCATTTTCGTTAATAACGAATCAATCTGGCTAATTGCTAAAATAAATTCATCCTAATTCGCAAAAAATGCTTAAGTTTCGCAGACACAAGCTTCAAACATAGTTTTTTCAGTCACATTACTTTCATAGCAAGTCTAAAACAGTTGATAAATTAATCAGTTACTGTACAGTTACTGTACAGTACCATATACATAGAGTAAAACCCCTCTAACTCAAACCCTGATTCCTCGAATACCCCCTATTCGTCAATCTGGTCGTACAGTCCCGACCGTCTCCGTATATAATCTATTCAACAAAACCCTGGATAGCTCGAACAACTATTCGTCGGATACCCCTTATTCCTGGAACAGAATTATGTACCTGTTTCATCAAATACATAGTATTTACCCATGTATTTGTCGAACAGGTGTTCAGCCCTTGAGATTTTTTTACCTGTGTCACACCTGACTGCACAGACCGACATGAATAATTGCTCACGATCTTGTGTTTATACAGTTGGTGTGTCGAGCCTTTAGGTAATTAAGACATTAACGGTGTCATTATTACCTACCTACACAATCGCAAGTCATTGTTTGATGCTAACTTTATTTGAATATTTCAGAAAAGGCATTAAGTTATTGATGTTTCTCTCGTAATAATCTTAGCTGTAAATATGAAAATACGGAAGTTTTTGATCTTGGTAAATAGAAAGTACACATAATGTGAAATGACAAAAGAGGCGGAAGATATTGCTGACGTCCGCCTAATTATAAAAGTTTATTTTTTTTAAATTTCTTTGTTGGTTTCATTCGACAAGCTAACACAATGTTATTTATCGTAAGATGTAAATGATATCAAACGATATATGCAAAGTACATTTTATCAGTGCGTTCCGTATCTCGTAAATTGTATTTTGTAACTTTACTTGTAAACTCATATAACCCAACGTTACGCTTTTACTAAATAGACATCTATAAATATCATTTCTTATGTCCGTAAATATGCTGGTTAATAACTTTATTGTGAGTATATATTTTTTAAATGTTATAAAATGATTTATGATAATTAAATAATATAAAATGTACTCCTTGTTGACCAATATGGATTCTGCATTGACCTAGATGACGATCGCTTACTCTGCTGTGAATGATTTAGGGCTTTCTCATTAGCTTTTTCAAACGCTAAATTTATGTTATACATTTTTTTGCAACTTGATATTGCTATCAATAAAACACTTAAATAAAGAAATCCAAAATGTTGAAAGATAGGGTAATTAAAATGTCATTGTCGTGCATTGTTTGTCATAGTTTGAGACCGGACATTTTGACTGTTGATTGTGACCAACCTCAAATGAGTCGAATACCCCGTATTCCTCAAACTATTGACCTGGTCCCCTGCTGTTCAAGTTATAGGGGTTTTACTGTATATTTTAATGTTGAAGGATGTAAAGTAACAATACGCACGACGGAGTATGATTTAATGAACGATCAAGATCTTTTGTATGTGTGTACTTTTCACTTGATGCATAAAAACATTATTTGATGCTCCTTAGTTATTTAATGTTTTTCACAATTTGCTAAATGAAATTCATATTTGCTAAAGAGAAAAACTTTCGCAACTTTTGCTAAGCAAACTGGAAAGTTAGTGTAAGCCCAGATACTATATTGGTATATCAATGTTATTGCCTATGTGTGTTATTGTTTATTTTTGTGAATACATTGTCCATACTCTTTTTGTTTGATTTTGATAAGGGGATAGATTGCCTCGAAAATTTGACAACTACAGCACCATGACAAAAGTATTCGCGATTTTTTAAAATGGCGGCTCTGCCGCTGTGCGCTTCTGGCGATTAAAGGGGTATAACTCGTACAGAAATGTATATTTTTGGCTAATTTTTTTATATGACGTCGCAGATGACGTAACTGACGTCATTTGTCAAAGACAGACGTCAGCTTACTAAAATACCAACGTAAACAAAGCCACGTAAAGATGGGGAGGAAATCGGCGGAAGTTTCGTCTGATATGAAAAAAGTTATAATAGAAATGAAGTCATACGGACATAAAACTTCAGAGTTGGTGAAGGCAACAGGAATACCAGAATCTATGATTAGATCCATATGGAAAAGGTATTTGGAAAGTGGAACTCTGGAAAACAAAGCAAGAACAGGTAGGCCGTCTAAGTTGTCAACGAGAGACAAAACATGGCTTTTTTGTTACAGAAAAAAAAACAGAGGCAAAGTATTGACGGAAATAACTAATGAATTAAATGAAAGATTGGATGTACAAAATACAATAAATAGTCGAACTGTTCAAAGATTTCTTCATAAAAAGGATTTGAAGCGCAGAGTTGTCAGAAAAAAGATGGCTGTTTCGGAAGTAAATCGTAAAAAAGTTTAAGCTGGTGTTTAGAAAAAAGACAACTTAGTGTGGAACAATATTGGAAAACTATAATATTTTCTGATGAAAGTCAGGTTGTAATAGGTGATAATCACCGTGTATATGTGTGGAGAACAGCCTGTGAATCTTTTCTACCAGAGTGCATGTGCCCTCCCCGTCACCCTATCTATATCTCCTATATCTTTATCCATAAAATATTGACCCACCCTATCTATATCTCCTATATCTCTACCCATAAAATATTGACACACTCTATCTATATCTCCTATATCTTTACCCATAAAATATTGACCCACCCTATCTATATCTCCTATATCTCTACCCATAAAATATTGACACACTCTATCTATATCTCCTATATCTCTACCCATAAAATATTGACCTACCCTATCTATATCTCTACCCATAAAATATTGACCCACCCTATCTATTTCTCCAATATCTCTATCCATAAAATATTGACCCACCATATCTATATCTCCAATATCTTTACCCATAAAATATTGACCTACCCTATCTATATCTCTACCCATAAAATATTGACCTACCCTATCTATATCTCCTATATCTCTACCCATAAAATATTGACCTACCCTATCTATATCTCCTATATCTCTACCCATAAAATATCGACCAACTCTATCTATATCTCTAATATCTATTCCCATAAAAATATTGACCCACCTCTCTATATCTCCTATATCTCTACCCATAAAATATTGACCACTCTATCTATATCTCTATATATCTCTACCCATAAAATATTGACCACCCTTATTATATCTCCTATATCTCTACCCATAAAATATTGACCACTATCTATATCTCTATATCTCTACCCATAAAATATTGACCCACCCTATCTATATCTCCTATATCTCTACCCATAAAATATTGACACACTCTATCTATATCTCTTATATCTCTACCCATAAAATATTGACCCACCCTATCTATATCTCCTATATCTCTACCCATAAAATATTGACCCACCCTATCTATATCTCCTATATATCTACCCATAAAATATAGACACACTCTATCTATATCTCCTATATCTCTACCATAAAATATTGACCCACCTATCTATATCTCCTATATCTCTACCATAAAATATTGACCCACTCTATCTATATCTCCTATATCTCTACCCATAAAATATTTACCCACCCTATCTATATCTCCTATATCTCTACCCATAAAATATTGACCCACCCTATCTATATCTCCTATATCTCTACCCATAAAATATTGACCCACCCTATCTATATCTCCTATATCTCTACCCATAAAATATTGACCCACCCTATCTATATCTCCTATATCTCTACCCATAAAATATTGACCCACCCTATCTATATCTCCTATATCTCTACCCATAAAATATTGACCCACTCTATCTATATCTCCTATATCTCTACCCATAAAATATTGACCTACCCTTATTATATCTCCTATATCTCTACCCATAAAATATTGACCCACCCTATCTATATCTCCTATATCTCTACCCATAAAATATTGACCCACCCTATCTATATCTCCTATATCTCTACCCATAAAATATTGACCCACCCTATCTATATCTCCTATATCTCTACCCATAAAATAAAATATGACCTACCTCTACCTATATCTCCTATATCTCTACCCATAAAATATTGACCTACCTATCTATATCTCCTATATCTCTACCCATAAAATATTGACACACCTATCTATATCTCCTATATCTCTACCCATAAAATATTGACCACCTATCTATATCTCCTATATCTCTACCCATAAAATATTGACCCACCCTATCTATATCTCCTATATCTCTACCCATAAAATATTGACCACACTCTATCTATATCTCTATATCTCTACCCATAAAATATTGACCCACCCTACCTATATCTCCTATATCTCTACCCATAAAATATTGACCCACCCTATCTATATCTCCTATATCTCCACCCATAAAATATTGACCCACCCTATCTATATCTCCTATATCTCTACCCATAAAATATTGACCCACCCTATCTATATCTCCTATATCTCTACCCATAAAATATTGACCTACCCTATCTATATCTCCTATATCTCTACCCATAAAATATTGACCTACCCTATCTATATCTCCTATATCTCTACCCATAAAATATTGACCCACCCTATCTATATCTCCTATATCTCTACCCATAAAATATTGACCTACCCTATCTATATCTCCTATATCTCTACCCATAAAATATTGACCCACCCTATCTATATCTCCTATATCTCTACCCATAAAATATTGACCCACCCTATCTATATCTCCTATATCTCTACCCATAAAATATTGACCTACCCTATCTATATCTCCTATATCTCTACCCATAAAATATTGACCCACCCTATCTATATCTCCTATATCTCTACCCATAAAATATTGACCCACTCTATCTATATCTCCTATATCTCTACCCATAAAATATTGACCCACCCTATCTATATCTCCTATATCTCTACCCATAAAATATTGACCCACCCTATCTATATCTCCTATATCTCTACCCATAAAATATTGACCCACTCTATCTATATCTCCAATATCTCTACCCATAAAATATTGACCCACCCTATCTATATCTCCTATATCTCTACCCATAAAATATTGACCTACCCTATCTATATATCTCCTATATCTCTACCCATAAAATATTGACCCACCCTATCTATATCTCCTATATCTCTACCCATAAAATATTGACCACCCTATCTATATCTCCTATATCTCTACCCATAAAATATTGACCCACCCTATCTATATCTCCTATATCTCTACCCATAAAATATTGACCCACCCTATCTATATCTCCTATATCTCTACCCATAAAATATTGACCCACCCTATCTATATCTCCTATATCTCTACCCATAAAATATTGACCCACCCTATCTATATCTCCTATATCTCTACCCATAAAATATTGACCCACCCTATCTATATCTCCTATATCTCTACCCATAAAATATTGACACACTCTATCTATATCTCCTATATCTCTACCCATAAAATATTGACCCACCCTATCATTCTCTATAAAAATTGACCCCTATCTATATCTCTACCCATAAAATATTGACCCACCTATCTATATCTCCTATATCTCTACCCATAAAATATTGACCCACCCTATCTATATCTCCTATATCTCTACCCATAAAATATTGACACACTCTATCTATATCTCCTATATCTCTACCCATAAAATATTGACCCACCCTATCTATATCTCCTATATCTCTACCCATAAAATATTGACCCACTCTATCTATATCTCCTATATCTCTACCCATAAAATATTGACCCACCCTATCTATATCTCCTATATCTCTACCCATAAAATATTGACCCACCCTATCTATATCTCCTATATCTCTACCCATAAAATATTGACCCACCCTATCTATATCTCCTATATCTCTACCCATAAAATATTGACCCACCCTATCTATATCTCCTATATCTCTACCCATAAAATATTGACCCACCCTATCTATATCTCCTATATCTCTACCCATAAAATATTGACCCACCCTATCTATATCTCCTATATCTCTACCCATAAAATATTGACCTACCCTATCTATATCTCCTATATCTCTACCCATAAAATATTGACCCACCCTATCTATATCTCCTATATCTCTACCCATAAAATATTGACACACTCTATCTATATCTCCTATATCTCTACCCATAAAATATTTACCCACCCTATCTATATCTCCTATATCTCTACCCATAAAATATTGACACACTCTATCTATATCTCCTATATCTCTACCCATAAAATATTGACCCACCCTATCTATATCTCCAATATCTCTACCCATAAAATATTGACACACTCTATCTATATCTCCTATATCTCTACCCATAAAATATTGACCTACCCTATCTATATCTCCTATATCTCTACCCATAAAAATATTGACACACCCTATCTATATCTCCTATATCTCTACCCATAAAATATTGACCACACCTATCTATATCTCCTATATCTCTACCCATAAAATATTGACCCACCCTATCTATATCTCCTATATCTCTACCCATAAAATATTGACCCACCTATCTATATCTCCTATATCTCTACCCATAAAATATTGACCCACCCTATCTATATCTCCTATATCTCTACCCATAAAATATTGACCCCCTACCCTCTACCCTATATCTCCTATATATCTCCTACCCATAAAATATTGACCACCTACTCTCTATCTTATATACCCATAAAATATTGACCACCTATCTATATCTCCTATACCCATAAAATATTGACCACCCTATCTATATCTCCTATATCTCTACCCATAAAATATTGACCACCTACCTATATCTCCTATATCTCTACCCATAAAATATTGACACACCCTATCTATATCTCTATATCTCTACCCATAAAATATTGACCCACCCTATCTATATCTCCTATATCTCTACCCATAAAATATTGACACACCCTATCTATATCTCCTATATCTCTACCCATAAAATATTGACACCCTACCTATATCTCTATATCTCTACCCATAAAATATTGACCCCTACCTATATAATATCCACCTATCTATATCTCTACCCATAAAATATTGACCACCCTATCTATATTCCTATATTCTACTTACCATAAAATATTGACCCACCCTATCTATATCTCCTATATCTCTACCCATAAAATATTGACCCACCCTATCTATATCTCTACCCATAAAATATTGACCTACCCTATCTATATCTCCTATATCTCTACCCATAAAATATTGACCCACCCTATCTATATCTCCTATATCTCTACCCATAAAATATTGACCCACCCTATCTATATCTCCTATATCTCTACCCATAAAATATTGACACACTCTATCTATATCTCCTATATCTCTACCCATAAAATATTGACCCACCCTATCTATATCTCCTATATCTCTACCCATAAAATATTGACCCACCCTATCTATATCTCCTATATCTCTACCCATAAAATATTGACCCACCCTATCTATATCTCCTATATCTCTACCCATAAAATATTGACACACTCTATCTATATCTCCTATATCTCTACCCATAAAATATTGACCCACCCTATCTATATCTCCTATATCTCTACCCATAAAATATTGACCAACTCTATCTATATCTCTAATATCTATTTCCATAAAATATTGACCCACCTTATCTATATCTCCTATATCTCTACCCATAAAATATTGACACACTCTATCTATATCTCCTATATCTCTACCCATAAAATATTGACCTACCCTATCTATATCTCCTATATCTCTACCCATAAAATATTGACCCACCCTATCTATATCTCTATCTATTTCCATAAAATATTGACCCACCCTATCTATATCTCCTATATCTCTACCCATAAAATATTGACCCACCCTATCTATATCTCCTATATCTCTACCCATAAAATATTGTCCACCTATCTATCTATATCTCCTATATCTCTACCCATAAAATATTGACCCACCCTATCTATATCTCCTATATATCTACCCATAAAATATTGACCACCCTATCTATATCTCCTATATCTCTACCCATAAAATATTGACCCACCCTATCTATATATCTCCTATATCTCTACCCATAAAATATTGACCCACCCTATCTATATCTCCTATATCTCTACCCATAAAATATTGACCCACCCTATCTATATCTCCTATATCTCTACCCATAAAATATTGACCCACTCTATCTATATCTCCTATATCTCTACCCATAAAATATTGACCCACCCTATCTATATCTCCTATATCTCTACCCATAAAATATTGACCCACCCTATCTATATCTCCTATATCTCTACCCATAAAATATTGACACACTCTATCTATATCTCCTATATCTCTACCCATAAAATATTGACCCACCCTATCTATATCTCCTATATCTCTACCCATAAAATATTGACCCACCCTATCTATATCTCCAATATCTCTACCCATAAAATATTGACCCACCCTATCTATATCTCCTATATCTTTACCCATAAAATATTGACCCACCCTATCTATATCTCCTATATCTCTACCCATAAAATATTGACCCACCCTATCTATATCTCCTATATCTCTACCCATAAAATATTGACCCACCTATCTATATCTCCTATATCTCTACCCATAAATATTGACCCACCCTATCTATATCTCCTATATCTCTACCCATAAAATATTGACCCACCCTATCTATATCTCCTATATCTCTACCCATAAAATATTGACACACTCTATCTATATCTCCTATATCTCTACCCATAAAATATTGACCCACCCTATCTATATCTCCTATATCTCTACCCATAAAATATTGACCCACCCTATCTATATCTCCTATATCTCTACCCATAAAATATTGACCCACCCTATCTATATCTCCTATATCTCTATCCATAAAATATTGACCCACCCTATTTATATCTCCTATATCTCTACCCATAAAATATTGACCACACTCTATCTATATCTCTTATATCTCTACCCATAAAATATTGACCTACCCTATTATATATCTTATATCTCTACCCATAAAATATTGACACACTCTATCTATATCTCCTATATCTCTACCCATAAAATATTGACCACCCTATATCTATATCTCTACCATAAAATATTGACCCACCCTATCTATATCTCCTATATCCCTACCCATAAAATATTGACCAACCCTTTATATATCACCTATATCTCTACCCATAAAATATTGACCCACCTTATCTATATCTCCTATATCTCTACCCATAAAATATTGACACACTCTATCTATATCTCTTATATCTCTACCCATAAAATATTGACCTACCCTAATTATATCTCCTATATCTCTACCCATAAAATATTGACACACTCTATCTATATCTCCTATATCTCTACCCATAAAATATTGACCTACCCTATCTATATCTCTACCCATAAAATATTGACACACCCTATCTTTATCTCCTTTGTCCCTACCCATAAAATATTGACCCACCTATCTATATCTCTACCCATAAAATATTGACCCACCCTATCTATATCTCCTATATCTTTATCCATAAAATAATGACCCACCCTACCTATATCTCCTATATCTCTACCCATAAAATATTGACACACTCTATCTATATCTCCTATATCTCTACCCATAAAATATTTACCCACCCTATCTATATCTCCTATATCTCTACCCATAAAATATTGACACACTCTATCTATATCTCCTATATCTCTACCCATAAAATATTGACCTACCATATCTATATCTCTACCCATAAAATATTGACCCACCTATCTACATCATCTATATCTCTACCCATAAAATATTTACCCACCCTATCTATTTCTCCAATATCTCTATCCATAAAATATTGACCCACTATATCTATATCTCCAATATCTTTACCCATAAAATATTGACCTACCCTATCTATATCTCTACCCATAAAATATTGACCTACCCTATCTATATCTCCAATATCTCTACCCATGAAATATTGACCTACCCTATGTATATCTCTACCCATAAAATACTTATCTAACATATTTATATCTCCTAAACATTATGTATCTCGATCGACTTATAAAATACTCATCTAGCTACTTGTTCTATTTGCTGTTTTTGTGTATTGTTTTCATGTTTAATGTCATTCTTTATGTATATATAATCTTCCAATTTTGGAAGAAATAAAGATAATATTACGTATATGTACTTATCTACCCCCTATAAATACATGTATAGTAGTACATGTATACACATGTATAGTAGTACATGTATACATGATGCATGTTTAAAATTAACATGTTGTCATAATTTAATTATAATGTTTTTATATGAATTAACATTTATTTTTGTCTGTTTTCATTTAACAAATTAACACCTTTATTTAATCTTTGTTTTTTCCTTTACTGTACGTCCCAGTTATACAGAAAATATATATGCTTTGTATATTATATCTACTGTATATATATAAATAACTTCATTTTAAGGATGTATTCTTCTGAGGTTTCAGTCCCGTTGAAGTCTCGTTTTGACAAAGATCAAAGAAGTTATGAGATTTTCAAATACAATTTATCAATATCTGTAGCAAGTTGCCAGTTGCAAATTTTGTCAAAAAATCACAGTTCTAACTTTAGCAGATTTTTTTATACGGGGATTTTAAGAAATGACCCATTTGGCGGCCATTTTGAAATTGTGTCTTTTTTCGCTTCAAGTAGAGCCACAGTTTTACCGTTTTTTACTGAAATTGTTTTTACTTAAATCATCACTGCACCAGCATTTTTAGCTGTATTGAGCTAATTTTTGCTGTAAATCTTTACTTGGTTCGTGATAATTAAAATATTGAGCATTAATGTATGAAATGATTCACTTTTTTCACTTTATTTTTACATTTAATGGTAATTTGAGCACTTTTAATTTTTACTCTAAAATACTGAAAAATAAATATTCAAGTGGGGCAAAAAAGTAAGCACACGAACCCCCCATTTTTCTGCCTGATTCTGAAAGAACAACCCTTTTCCTATTGATATGCAAAATATTAACAAAAGTTTAATACCAGAACTTTTTCTATAAAGGGTTAGATTTGGCAAAAATGGCTGAAAATGGTGCATTTTGTAGCTCAAAATTAAGGGGTAGGGGTAGCATATCTTGTTATTCTGAGAAAAAATATTAGTCTTTTTGATCAAAACTGGTATATTTTAAAAGAAGACTACTGGAAAATAAATTCTACAAACATAAATACATATCAAACACCTCAATAGGAAATTATGGCTTTAATATCTTGTGTAATTGGTCAAAACGGCAAAATTTCCATAAAATCCAATATTTTGTCAACTAGGTATCTTTGAGTGACAGTAGCTCAAAAACGAGCACACGGACATATGTTTTTTCTTTCATTTTCTTCCATGGTATGAACTCCTCTTTCCAAAAATCTATATGAGAAAAAAAGTTTAATACAAGAAACTTTTGACTTCTCAGAGGAGTTCATCCTTAAAAACAACATAATAATTCAATAAAAAATGTATTAATAGTCCTATGATTATACTTATAATCAATCCACACATTTAACTTGTCACCTTTAATGATACATGGGGTAGGCCTATAGGGCACTCAGGCCTATATATAGGGGGTAGGCCTATATATAGGTATACACTTGTAGCCCCAGGGGGTCATCCCCACACTTACAGGTAAGTTTGACACCTTGTGTATTACCTGAGCAAACCCATAGGTACTGATGATATTACTTCTCAGGACTACAATGTATATATTTAGGGTGCAGTATATCAATAATTATACTGCATAAAGGGGGGATCAATATTTTATAGGGGGGGGGTCAATATTTTATGCATAAAATATTGACCCGGGTCGATATTTAATGGGGGGTCAAAATTTTATATGACACCGGTTATCTGTTATGGTGTGGGGATGCATCACATATTATGGTGTAGGAACTCTTTGTAAAGTTGATGGAAATATAAATGCCCAGAAATACATAAATATACTAGATGACAATCTTTGGCCTGTTATCGCTCAGCATTTCGCCGACAAAATATATAGATTCCAAGACGACAATGCCCCCGTACATCGGGCACATGTTACAAACGAATTTAAGCTGCAAAATAATATACCAACCATTATATGGCCTGCACAATCACCAGACATTAATATTATTGAAAATTTGTGGCTTAGAATCAAAAGGACTTTGCAAAACAACGCCCGGAAAATCGGATCTGCAGACCAGCTGTTTCTAGCGATTTCCGATATATGGGTTTCATTCACTCTGCAATACGTCAGATCTTTATATAATTCAATACCTCGCCGTTTGTTGGCAGTTATCAAGTCCAAAGGTCACCTCACAAAATACTAGGTAAGTGCAATTATTTTAATGTTGTTTATATAACGTTTTCCATCAGCGATGCTTAATGAAATGACGTCCGCCATCTTGGAAAATCGCAAATACTTTTGTCATGGCGCTGTATATTATTATATCAGTTACTGTTGCAACGCGACTACAGTAGCCATACAGGAAAGGAACATGATCTTGCGCAGTAGTCCGCTAAACCTGCCTATATTATTAGGCTTTTTAAATTTTAAAAAAAAAAAAAAATTAATTAAAAAAGCCTAATAAAAGTAGTTTTGCGACTACTTGCGCGGCACATGATCTTGTGCACTGGTAATTTAATTCAGCTAATTTTAATAAAGTAACAAACTTATTTAGACATAAAAAGTATAGAATGGCAATGTAAATTCTGATACAATCTCAGTTTTTAGTCTAAGGTGCAGACGTACCGTGTTACAATGGGGCGATAGTGGAAGAATGGCGGAAAGTGACTCCTGATTTAAAAAGTCTCCATCGGTTTTTTTTATTTGACATTTTTAAAAATTGCAGTCTGATTTATAATTCAATTATTTTGTTTTTCATTGAAATTAGAATGGTCAGCTAAATAAATTGAATATCATAGTATGATTAAAATTGGATTATAGTGTACTGCGCAAGATCACGTGCCGTGTTTACAGTTCAAACATGGGATAACAGCTGTTAAGGTCAATGTTTTTCGTTTATTTTTGGTAAACTGAAAAGATATCATTTATTGATGGAAGGTACTGAAAAACAAATGTTTGTTCCTTGCTGACACCATAATTTAACAATAAATAAATATTTAATGAATTATCTATCGGCTATGAAACTCTTAGGTGCGCAAGATCATGTGCCGGCATTGTAATAGGCCTAACTATGAGTGTGTTAGATCTGTGTGTGCGGGGGAGGCGGGGGTTACCAATGCAACATATTCATTATTAAAACGATATCTTGCTTCCTGCTTATAGGAAGCCTCCAAAATACCAATTTGTTTTTGATATCCTAAACACATGTTCCTACAAGACATCGAGGTGAAAATCGAACAGTACGGGTGGTATCTAGGCCAGCCTACCTAAATCGCAATAGGTTTGGTCATAGGGCAAGTGTTTCATTTAAATTTCCGCGGAAAACACACTCTTTAAAGAGCATCTAGTTTTCTACACTGGTTTGCATGTTCTTAATATGTATATATTTAGACTAAAACAAAGTATGGACAACGGAAATATAATAAGAGTGTTAAATAAATACCATTCGCCGGTCATCGCTTCAGACTCTGCAGCCATCTTGTTGCTGAAAATAGCCTCTTTTAGGGCAAGGTCAAACGCGCCGTTTGATTGGTCGCGCACGCCGTCCCATATCATATATAGATGGTAAGTTTCCCTACAACGTTGTGAGGGCTATCCAATGCTTAGTTTCAGAGAAGAAGCCGTTTAAAGGAAATAGCCAATTTGACCCCTAATGGCCCCACCCCACAGGCCCCTGGGGGTCAGCCACATCATTTGTACAGTTTTGAATCCCTACCCTATAAGGATGCTACCACTGAATTTGCATTATGAGTGCTGTCCGGCAATGCTTAGTTTCAGAGAAGAAGTCGTTTTTATGAAATAGCCAATTTGACCCCTTTTGGGCCCGCCAAACAGGGCACGAGGGTCAGCCCCATATCATTTGTACAATTTTGAATTCCTACTGCCCTATAAGAATGCTACCATTGAATTTGCATTATGAGTGCTGTCCAATGCTTAGTTTCAGAGAAGTCGTTTATTAGAAAATTGCCAATTTGACCCCCTTTGACCCAACCCTCAGGCCCCCGGGGGGTTCAGCACCATCATTTGTACAATTTTGAATTCCCATCCTATAATGATGCTACCATTGCATTGTGGGTGCTATGCAATGCATAGTTTTAGAGAAGAAGTCGTTTATATAGGGATTGGATTTCGTTTTTATGTTAACCATGCTTGTATGGAGCAATTCCATAGAATATATTCTTAGAGGAATTGCTCCATACAAGCATGGTTAACATAAAAACGAAATCCAATCCCTATATGAAAAACAACAATATACACGTAATGTTGTGTCAAAATGTAAACAAAGCCATGTGTTTCTTTTTTTTAAAAAGTAGTCCTTTTACGTTGCACAGAACATTTCCTTACGCAAGTTCAAAGTTCAATGTAACCATGCAGTTATGGTAAACAAAATCGGCTAGTATTAGCGTATAGTGACCAAGCCTAGCAAGTGTAAATATATGAAAATAGACAATTTAACCCCTTTTGGTCCTGCCCCTTTGGCCACCAGGTGTTGGCCCCCTCATTTGTACAGTTTTGAATCCCTACCCTATAAGGATGCTACCATTGCATTGTGAGTGCTATCAAATGCCTAGTTTCAGAGAAGTCATTTATATGAAAATTGCTAATTTGACCCCTTTTGGCCCACACTCACAGGCCCCTGGGGGGTTAGCACCATCATTTGTACAACTTTGAATCCCCATCCTATAATGATGCTACCATTGCTTTATGAGTGCTAGTTATCACCTGCTTAGTTTTGGAGAAGATTTGAAGTTGTCATGTAACCCAGATTGGCACACGTTTTTCTTATTTTTAAGCATCTATTTGTCAGATTGCAATATTATTCCAATTTTTGTACCAATCTCATAAATAGAGCCTATCATCTGTCTGTTGGTCTATGTATGGAATTCATCCTGCACGTGTTTCCATAAATAGCATCCTTGGATACAGGTCTGGAGCGCACCTGTTATCAACCAGGTGCGGGTACCCAGATTGGCACACCCAGGTAAAAACAGTGAGCATAGAAAAATATCGGGATATTTCAAATATAATTCGACTTTTATTGAAACTACAATACAAATATCAACAATTATTGCTATTGAACACTTTTCTCCATATGTATTTTTAGAATGATTTACGTCAAAATCAATGTTGTCAATAGGCAGGTAAAATTTCATCTTTATGGTTATCACTTGCCTTTCTTACATGATTTTTACGACAATATTCATGCATATTTTGCCTTTTGAAGCTTTGTGTGTGTGTGGTACTGTTAAATAAACATATAAATGGTATAAGGGAGGTAACTCTTGGATTTATAAGTGCTATTCTAGCGCACCTTGGTTTCATTTCGCATGCGCACATTATCGCAGATGAAAATTTCCATACTAGAAAATCGACATCTATGGAGGATAAAACAGCTCTGAACTATGAAGCTACCAAATAACTGACAACTAAATTGATTAAATTTGTATTCTAGACATAGTTTATACCATTTCCCCACTTTTTAGAGCAGACTTTTGAGTGAAAAGAGGAAAACTAGAGTCGTCGCACGGGGCAATATTTACAGTAACACTTGATTTCAGGTATTTTCTCAAGTTTATATCTATACAAAATTCCTCCTAGCAATGGTCATGTGGAAATATCACCATTAAAATATTTCATGATGATCAAGGAATAATTATAGCAACAGCTAAAAGAAAATTTCCAAAGTGAATTAAAACGAAAGCATTATTATCAAAAAGTGTGCCATTTTGGGTAGCGTGCCAATTTGGGTAACATGACGTATTTTATATATCAAAATTGCCAATTTGACCCCTTTTGGCCCACTCCAACAGGCCCCTGTGGGTCAGCCTCATCATTTGTATAATTTTGAATCCCTACCCTATCAGGATGCTACCATTGCATTATGAGTGCTATCCAATACTAAGTTTCAGAGAAGAAGTCGTTTATATGAAATAGCCAATTTGACCCCTTTTGGCACGGGCCCTTAGGACCCCATGGTTTCAGCCTCATCATTTGTAAAATTTTGAATCCCCATCCTATAATGATGCTTCCATTGCATTATGAGTGCTATCACCTGCTTAGTTTCGGAGAAGAAGTTGTTTATATGAAATCGCCAATTTGACCCCTTTTGGCCCCACCCCACAGGCCCCTGGGGGGTCAGCCTCATCATTTGTAAAATTTTGAATCCCCACCCTATAATGATGCTTCCATTGCATTATGAGTGCTATCACCTGCTTAGTTTCAGAGAAGTCAAAGTTGTTTATATGAAAATTGCCAATTTGACCCCATTTGGCCCTGCCCCTCAGGCCCCTGGTGGGGTCAGCCCGACCATTTGTACAATTTTCAGTCAGTAGCCCATAAGGATGCTATCAGTTAAATTTTGTTAAAATCTGGCCAGCTGGATGCTGTTGTATCGCATTAGCTCACCATGATCCTTTGAACCAGGTGAGCTAAAAATAACTTTATTCGAGGCGGGGGTAAAAATTCTGATATGGCAACTATCGTCCCTTTCTCTGTTTATCCAAATTTTTTAATAATTTTTTCAAATCTCGTATTTTCTGAAAAAAAACACCTCTATTTCCCCTATTAGGCCCCGCCCCTCCTGCCCCCGGGAGGTCAGAGCCAAAATTTATACAAGTTCTGTTCCCCTTCCGCCAAGGATGTTTGTGGCCAAATTTGGTGACAATCCATGCAGAACTCTAGGACAAGTAGCAATTTATAAGATTACCTCTATTTCCCCTATTGGGCCCCGCCCCTCCTGCCCCCAGGGGCTCAGAGCCAAAATTTATACTGGTTCTGTTTCCCTTCCCCCAAGGATGTTTGTGGCCAAATTTGGTTACAATCCATGCAGAACTCTAGGACAAGTAGCGATTTATAGGATTTACCTCTATTTTCCCTATTGGGCCCCGCCCCTCCTGCCCCCAGGGGGTCAGAGCCAAAATTTATACAAGTTCTGTTCCCCTTCCCCAAAGAATTTTGTGGCCAAATTTGGTTACAATCCATGCAGAACTCTAGGACAAGTAGCGTTTTATAGGATTTACCTTTATTTTCCCTATTGGGCCCTGCCCTTCCTGCCCCCGTGGGGTCAGAGCCAAAATTTATACAGGTTCTGTTCCCCTTCCCCCAAGGATGTTTGTGGCCAAATTTGGTTACAATCCATGCAGAACTCTAGGACAAGTAGCGATTTATAAGATTACCTCTATTTCCCCTATTGGGCCCCGCCCCTCCTGCCCCCAGGGGGTCAGAGCCAAAATTTATACAAGTTCTGTTTCCCTTCCCCCAAGGATGTTTGTGGCCAAATTTGGTTACAATCCATGCAGAACTCTAGGACAAGTAGCGATTTATAGGATTTACCTCTATTTCCCCTATTGGGCCCCGCCCCTCCTGCCCCCAGGGGGTCAGAGCCAAAACTTATACAAGTTCTGTTCCCCATCCCCAAAGGATGTTTGTGGCCAAATTTGGTTACAATCCATGCAGAACTCTAGGACAAGTAGCGTTTTATAGGATTTACCTCTATTTTCCCTATTGGGCCCCGCCCCTCCTGCCCCCGGGGGGTCAGAGCCAAAATTTATACAAGTTCTGTTCCCCTTCCCCCAAGGATGTTTGTGGCCAAATTTGGTTACAATCCATGCAGAACTCTAGGACAAGTAGCGTTTTATAGGATTTACCTCTATTTTCCCTATTGGGCCCCGCCCCTCCTGCCCCCGGGGGGTCAGAGCCAAAATTTATACAAGTTCTGTTTCCCTTCCCCCAAGGATGTTTGTGGTCAAATTTGGTTACAATCCATGCAGAACTCTAGGACAAGTAGCAATTTATAAGATTTACCTTTATTTTCCCTATTGGGCCCCGCCCCTCCTGCCCCCGGGGGATCAGAGCCAAAATTTATACAAGTTCTGTTTCCCTTCCCCCAAGGATGTTTGTGGTCAAATTTGGTTACAATCCATGCAGAACTCTAGGACAAGTAGCAATTTATAAGATTACCTTTATTTCCCCTATTGGGCCCCGCCCCTCCTGCCCCCGGGAGGTCAGAGCCAAAATTTATACAAGTTCTGTTTCCCTTCCCCCAAGGATGTTTGTGGTCAAATTTGGTTACAATCCATGCAGAACTCTAGGACAAGTAGCAATTTATAAGATTACCTCTATTTCCCCTATTGGGCCCCGCCCCTCCTGCCCCCAGGGGGTCAGAGCCAAAATTTATACTGGTTCTGTTTCCCTTCCCCAAAGGATATTTGTGGCCAAATTTGGTTACAATCCATGCAGAACTCTAGGACAAGTAGCGATTTATAAAGGATTAACCTCTATTTCCCCTATTGGGCCCCGCCCCTCCTGCCCCCAGGGTGTCAGAGCCAAAATTTATACAAGTTCTGTTCCCTTCCCCCAAGGATGTTTGTGGCCAAATTTGTTACAATCCATGCAGAACTCTAGGACAAGTAGCAGATTTAATAGGATTTACCTCTATTTCCCCTATTAGGCCCCGCCCCTCCTGCCCCCGGGGGGTCAGAGCCAAAATTTATACAAGTTCTGTTCCCTTCCCCAAAGGATGTTTGTGGCCAAATTTGGTTACAATCCATGCAGAACTCTAGGACAAGTAGCGTTTTATAGGATTTACCTTTATTTTCCCTATTGGGCCCCGCCCCTCCTGCCCCCGGGGGGTCAGAGCCAAACTTTATACAGGTTCTGTTCCCCTTCTCCCAAGGATGTTTGTGGCCAAATTTGGTTACAATCCATGCAGAACTCTAGGACAAGTAGCGTTTTATAGGATTTACCTCTATTTTCCCTATTGGGCCCCGCCCCTCCTGCCCCCGGGGGGTCAGAGCCAAAATTTATACAAGTTCTGTTTCCCTTCCCCCAAGGATGTTTGTGGTCAAATTTGGTTACAATCCATGCAGAACTCTAGGACAAGTAGCAATTTATAAGATTACCTTTATTTCCCCTATTGGGCCCCGCCCCTCCTGCCCCCGGGGGATCAGAGCCAAAATTTATACAAGTTCTGTTTCCCTTCCCCCAAGGATGTTTGTGGTCAAATTTGGTTACAATCCATGCAGAACTCTAGGACAAGTAGCAATTTATAAGATTACCTTTATTTCCCCTATTGGGCCCCGCCCCTCCTGCCCCCGGGAGGTCAGAGCCAAAATTTATACAAGTTCTGTTTCCCTTCCCCCAAGGATGTTTGTGGTCAAATTTGGTTACAATCCATGCAGAACTCTAGGACAAGTAGCGTTTTATAGGATTACCTTTATTTCCCCTATTGGGCCCCGCCCCTCCTGCCCCCAGGGGGTCAGAACCAAAATTTATACTGGTTCTGTTTCCCTTCCCCAAAGGATATTTGTGGCCAAATTTGGTTACAATCCATGCAGAACTCTAGGACAAGTAGCGTTTTATAGGATTTACCTTTATTTTCCCTATTGGGCCCCGCCCCTCCTGCCCCCGGGGGGTCAGAGCCAAAATTTATACAGGTTCTGTTCCCCTTCCCCCAAGGATGTTAGTGGCCAAATTTGTTTACAATCCATGCAGAACTCTAGGACAAGTAGCGATTTATAAGATTACCTCTATTTCCCCTATTAGGCCCCGCCCCTCCTGCCCCCGGGAGGTCAGAGCCAAAATTTATACAAGTTCTGTTCCCCTTCCGCCAAGGATGTTTGTGGCCAAATTTGGTGACAATCCATGCAGAACTCTAGGACAAGTGGCGATTTATAGGATTTACCTCTATTTCCCCTATTGGGCCCCGCCCCTCCTGCCCCCAGGGGATCAGAGCCAAAATTTATACAAGTTCTGTTTCCCTTCCCCCAAGGATGTTTGTGGCCAAATTTGGTTACAATCCATGCAGAACTCTAGGACAAGTAGCAATTTATAAGATTACCTTTATTTCCCCTATTGGGCCCCGCCCCTCCTGCCCCCGGGAGGTCAGAGCCAAAATTTATACAAGTTCTGTTTCCCTTCCCCCAAGAATGTTTGTGGTCAAATTTGGTTACAATCCATGCAGAACTCTAGGACAAGTAGCGATTTATAAGATTACCTCTATTTCCCCTATTAGGCCCCGCCCCTCCTGCCCCCAGGGAGGTCAGAG
>NW_027187495.1:116847-147316 GCF_041381155.1 Argopecten irradians | reverse complement strand
ACCGGCCTAATTTAAACAATGTCGTGCGAACCATGAATCTTGCGAGGACGATTACCGGTTCTGAGGTAAATGACTCGTGGATAACACGGGTCAGGCGAGTGGTTTGAGTTACAAGTGTTGGTCGACAATGTTAGATCAGTGTCAACACTGTAAACAACCACTTCGTCTAACTTCTTGTGTAAATGAGACCCGGCAGGGGTTAGGTTCCATCCTTTATATAACGATGCTTGATGTGAACAACATTATGTGCAGACAACATATTACACAGATTCCGACTGGGGAAAAGACATGGCATTTAAACAACAAGACATGGGACGTCAACACGAAGTTGGGAACAGGTACGTGTATATTAATGATTCAGCATTAGGCCCTAGTATGTACTAGCTGTAGGCCTAACTTTCTGTAGGCCCTACTGCCAATATTCGCCCCACACACCTCCTTGATATGGAAAAGTTCTTCATTCCAACACAATGTTTTCTAATTGATGCACACACATATGCATTGTTATTTATCACTTTAACCTTGTTAAAATACAGTCTGCGTGGAGTGGGTTAGTTGGTTAACTAGTTTGTAATGAAAAAGGGTATCAAACCTATGTTTGTTCCTAGTTGTATAAATTATATACCTTAGAATAAGCATATAACATTACATACTTGTTTTATAATATTTGCTCATTTACTAGTAATAATTGTTGCAATACGGGGATTTTGAGATAAGTACTAAATCAATATGAGTTAAAAATAATTTTACCGTTGATCAGTCTCGCGCCCATTCTCGGTGATTATGTTATACATCATCATAACCTAAGGGAAAATTGTACATAGCCCACGTCGTGTAGATCTCCTATTACCCGTAATGACCTAAGGCACGATGGATATGTCAATCATCAGGTAAGCAGGGTAGCTCAACGGTAGAGAATTTGGCTAGTGTTAGAGGTCCCAGTTTGAATCCCGGTTCTGTCGCACAATTTTCTCTCCTCCTGTTACGTACAATGTTCCTGATTGATCCCATATCAACTACATGTATACTGTATATGTATAAGGCTATATTTTAACAAAAGAGGAGAAAAATGTAGCAGCCGAGACCTTTAATTCGAGCTACAATGTTTACATGGTTTTGACACATATGTACATTGTACCTGCCCGTCATTGATATATACTGTCCCTGCCAGTTCAAATCCAGCTCATATAGTAATAATATTAATGATTGGTGTACATGTATGTTTCCTTGTGACGGAACAAAATATAATTATGAAAAAACAAAATAAATAAAAAAAAATCTGCATTTCTCTAGCGCTATGTATGAGATAAATGCCTTGTAAACATTAAGTATTTTTCTACATTGTGGGTCTTTTATAAATAATGGTAAGTTTTCAAAAACAAGTTATAATATAATTTCGTTCTTTAGTTTTTTAAAGGCCGAATGATTCATGTCTGGACTTGGAGGTAGAACACGTCAACAGACTTTGAGTTTCTGGCTGGCCGTTTAAACATTCCCCACGGGCTGTCAGGCGAGGACAACCCTTAAAGAAAAGATGAAGAAAGACGAGGTTTGGGGAGCATGATTGAAAAAGTTGCCAAATAGCCAAAGTTCAACTAGCACTAGATGGCAATGTGTGTATTAGAGAGGAGGAATTCAGGTACATAGTTATTGGAAATGTATCATAATCAAGTCATGTACCGCAAAAATAAATGAATGCCAAATCTCATCAAAAGTTTGAAATGAAGTATACAAATAATCAGTAATGTCACTATATGAACAAAAAGTAAGATATGCACAGATTACTCAGTTGTGTCCAGTTTTAAGATATATACATGTATGAGTTTGTATGGAATGCCAGCGTCTGAGCAATATACTTTGGAATAGGATTCTAGATGTGAATTATTGCAAGTAAAAATTGAGTATTCTTTGGATCCAAAGGTAGAGCTTTTTTCAAGTTAAATGTAGTTGTGTACTTATATTTCAACAGTAAAAGTGTCTTTATAATTATTCTGGACATATTGGTATTTACCATATGCATCTTTCAGTATGGGACTTCCAATATGTTTTGCCCCCCCTTTTCATCGCCTATAAACTGTGTCCATGGTAAACAACTTAGATTTTTCTGTTTGTTTTCTGAATTTATTCTGTCATTTTAATAAAATGTTTTAGATTTATAAGAAGTATGTCTAATCATCATCAACATGCCACCATGTAGGGGATCCGCGTTGAAACGAGGAGGATCGTATTTCGATCGGTTAGGACTGTTTACGTTTGTCCCGACTTATATACCACTAAGAGCTCTGCATCCTAGCTTGTGATAACGAGAAATTGATGGGATGCGGTGGGTGGTTCAAATTCCCATGTTCGGGAACCGTCTGTTTGTGTATTGACCTCGGCTGGTTGGTGGTTGTTCTGCCGGTAATCTTTGGCTTTGCCTCCCCCAACCAAACCTTGCTTGTTCTTACCATGACCCTGGACTGTGAATTGGACGTTTTTTTAAACTCTAATAAAACTAAACTAAAAACCAAACCACATACTTTCAAATGTAGTATTTTACACACTAATGACATAAAATTAATAAATGTAGAATAATATGATATTTCTAACCATGTCTTAAAATTACTTAATTGATTAATATATTTTTTAACAGTTGGAAACCAATAAAAAATTCACTGCAAGTGGAGAGTAGATGGACGCCTGGCAAACCAAGAGGGAGCGTGCGGTTTAAAGGATGCTACAGTTTATTCAGTGTGAGTAGTTCAAATTAATTTCATTGGGTTTGTTGCTATAAATATTTTTTTGTTATTGAAGAAAGCGAGAATTTCAGCGTTAAGCGTTTATCATATCATAAATACTGGAGATAATAAACAAAAGAAATATCAAATGTTGTTTATATTGAAATATTTTCGGCTCAATGTTTTATGTATTTTAAGGAACATTTAATGTTAAGTAGACCAGTAAGTATAGTATTCTCTAATCTTATTAAGTAATGATGTAGAATTAAACTATCGGGGGGGAAAATTTAATGTGTCCAAATGGATTACTTTATTGCTGCAATTTGCATCGATATCTAAATGATAAGAGGGCCTTTGCAGTCTGATATTACTATTCAGTGCAAAGAATGATTGATAGTAATAAAATCCATTAAATAATCTGACCTAATTAGTACTTTAATAACATAACACTCATATTCATGTAATGTTATCTGTCCACGAGTTGTGATTATATATAATCAAATAAGAGATATTGGGTAGAAGGTTCTTCACCAGTGGACTTAATAGTACATCCATCAGCTAATTACAAGTTGTAGCAGTATTTTATTACACACAAACCTGCGAGACAGATTTAAACCCTTCAGTACATGTGAGCCGTTATATTTATGTTATAATGTCGTAAGAGCAGACGCATGTGTGACAGGCTTCCTAGCTTATAAGTCGTGTACTGTCCAAGTGCCTGATTATTTTGTCCACGTAATGTGCGAGACACGCTTCTCTCCTTCAAGGTAAGTTGGGCGGTCCATTGAGTGCACATTTGCTAGGACTGGGTCAATGCTAGGGTCCAAAGTGACACACTCAACCAGTACCATTTCACTCGCCTCTCATACGTCATTCATAACAACTTTTACACACACAACAGATTTACCAATGTACAGGACATTACATGGACACAGGGACATGTAAATTCAGACAGACACAGGGGACATGTATAAATTCAGACAATACAGAGCGCATGTAGTTAAAACACCATATAATAATACATAGTTATATATATGGTGAATTTAAACAACGCGACATTTCTATAATTTCACAGGTCATTGTTACAATGGTTAGGCTGTAAAAACAGGAGGATAAGTGGTTTCTTAACGCTGTCATTCGTTTCCAAAAAGTTGCAGAATTATGTGAACCTGAAGTAAAACTAAACTAACAGGTGGGAGTAAAAGTAAAATGATTTGGTTAAGTTTTGGTTTAATGGTCTTTTCCTTTTATGCATATTTAGGGAGGCGGAGAAAAGTCTAGAAGTAAGAAACTCATTGAAATGGAGATAGTATTTGATCATACGGCAAGCCTTTGATATCCCAATTGTATCAAGTATCGTATGATTTACTGTTGTTTATAGTCCCACCATTCCATTGATTATGATGTCACAAAAAATCATGTCAAAAGGTGACAGTCATAATCACCGGAAGATGGGACTATAATCAACGGTTTGTAAAGATTGTACTTAAGGGATTCTAAACTCATCATTGTGTATAAATTGTGTCAAATGTTTTCATTTTTAAAACAACTTCTTCTCATTCAACTAAAACGACAAAGGACTCTAAATCTATGATCAAAGGGCTGCCAAGTTTGTTTTCAAATAATGACTTTGACCTTAATTCAAATTCAATGAGGTCAAATAGGCTAACTATATAGTAAGATGTCATGTGATATTTCATATAGAGTTTGTATCTTAAGATGAAGGGCTAACACGTTTGTTTAAAAGAAAGAAATAGATGCTGATTGTTCATTTCCTGACATTCATTCTTAAGTGCAGGGGTTAAAAAGGTTTTATACTAAAACAATATTATACCCAAATTTGAAAAAAATGCATGAAGATAGCAATAATTCTTTTAAAAAAATATTTATAGGAACTGTCACAAGGAAACATCTGTGCCGCAGAAGAAATTGGAATGGGACAGCGCGAAGGTATGGAGCCTGATATGGTGGTGGAGATGGTGAAAAGCTCTAGTGTGGAAATTGAAGCTATTGTTGGAGATGAAGACACCTCAACTATTTCACGATTACATTCAGAAGTTAATTCCGCTATTACCAAACTTTCGGACAGCAACCACATTAAAAAAATTATCAGTAACAATTTATATTCGGCCCAAAAAAAAATCATAAGCAGCTTTCGGTCAAAACTATTAAATATATTCTTCGTTGTTGTAATTATATGTGTCAACAAAAATAAAGAAAATATCAGTGGTTTACAGCAGGGATTGAATGCCCTTTCAAAACATCCATTGGAGACCACAGTGAGTGCAGTTCATGGTTGTCGCCACAAGGATAATACTACACTCCGTTATAACTCCCTCCCCTATGGCAAACCACTGAGTGATCCAGCCCTGCTGAAGACAATTACATGAGATTTTCCTTAAATTTCAGGTAATTTCTAAAAAAACTGAAATTTTTCCTATAAAAAGAAAACACAATTTGTTACATCAAAATGGTCTATTTTGGCATTTTGATTTATTTATATACATATTTTCCATAACCCAGTTGCTTGTTTTAAATACTGTATATGTAACAATATGAGGTAACATGAAGATGTTTTTATGGGCATTTACCCTGAGTCCTGCTGTTTCACATATTAACAATTTGTAGGCAGTATTCATATTTCTGGAAAAGCTACATAGAAGTTTGTGTTAACTTTTTAGGTATGGAAAATCTTCTGATACCCCCTAAATCGGACTGGCCAGCTGAAATATAGATTTATAAAATTAGTCTTTTCAGTGAATCTAATTTACTCCTCACACAGGGTCAAGCCACACAGAAACTTAGCTAGACTAGGAAGTACTCAAGCTAATGTGAGCCTGAACCATTCTGTTGCGGCAAAAGCACCAAAAATCAAGATTCTATGCTGGATCGGACAGTTTGAATTTTCGTGTCGGGATCTGCAGTCGCGCAGAAGAATGTTGGACACACATATGTTGCTGATGTAAGTTTTTGATGAATGTACATGTATGCATGAAAATAATATTTCTAAAAATTGTAAAAACTAATTTATACCATGGTGAATGTTTTATTGCTGGGGAGGTAATGGAAAGTTTCATTAATGATAAAATACTTATCCCGATAACAACCTAAAAATCTTTTGTCCCATTTTTTCTATCGGATAGGATTTACAGTCCTCCCTCACTCCACTCCATCATAAACATTAGGGACAAATTTATATGAACTAAATACAATTGAATATTAAATGAAGCTTCAATGTTAAACGTATTTTAGTAAAATTGATATTTTCCCAACTTTTTTTACTGTTGTTGGTTTTGTTCCAGGCACATAGTAAAGTTGGAATTTCCCCAGGAGAGCACACAATCACTTTAGGATTACTTAGAGATGAAAGAACCAAAAAGTAAGTATACCCATCCTAACCATATTATTAAAGGTATATGGACCACTATACAAGACTGAACACTTTTCCTCAGTATGAAACCTAGATTTTCAGTCCACTCGGAGGGAGCTATTGCTAGACCCAAGTATCAGCTTTGATGTTGCGCAATCTATACAGCTAGGTTCAAGTTTTACAAAATAGTATTCTGTCAAGATATGACTTTTATATGTTTTTATGTGACAAGGCTTTATCCATGTCTGTGGTCTGTGCTGGCATCTAATCTGTAAACTATAAGACATTAGATTTTTGATTTTGTCATGTGTATTAAAACTGTACAACAAAGCACATTTTTTTTTCAAAGGAACCATGATAAGATGTTTTGACTAAGGAAAGCCAAACTGAAGCGACTTCACCGAAAGGCAGACTTCTCCTCAAAGGAAGCCTCATGTGAGCTTCGAGAAGGACCTACATACTCGACAAGCATTGATTTAACAAGTGGTATGTATTTGCTTTACGTGAAATCTAATTGATACAGTTATATTCTAGTCTTATGGCCTGAATAAGTAGATTGATGTGAAGTGTGTAAGGTGTAGTTCAAAGTTTGTAGTTTGGCAGGTGTAAAAATATCCTGTTTTATGAGAGGAAAACCATCACACTTGCAAAGCAGGGAACTGGAGTGCTTTAAGTCTTCTAGTTTTGAAGAGAGGAACTTAGCATGCAATAATAATAAAATAAAAATTCTTTATATAGATAGTGCTTGATATAGTGTTCAAGCTTATTTCATGACCAGAATTTTTTCTTTGTAGTGTTATAAGAGAAAGGAATAAGAAAGCACTCGAAAAATGTTCAGGAAAACACATTCTTCACATTCTCAAAAGATGTCCATCTCAGACTCCTAATTACAAAATGTGTAGAACTCGATAAGATTTTTAGATTTGAAAAGTTTCAAGTTCAATGTTAGGCACCCTCGATACTCCAAGGGTTACTGTCACTGACATTATATCCACCACACCTGGGGACTCTATCAAAGTGAAACTGGAGGCAACAGAAGATACAAGTAATTCGTCTTTGATGTACATACAGTACACTCTAGTTGACTGTGTGGCTTTGAAGTTGGGTATTGCTCTGTCTGAAACACTCAAAGGAAGTCTCTGCAGGCCTGCTATAGGTTAGTTTTTTGTCCTGAACTACCTCCAGTTTTACAATGAGATTTTTATATATAATAAAGGCAAGGGGTTGATGTTATGACAGTGATAGTAACCCCTGGAGTATCGAGGATGAATGCTTGGATGTTTTGTGTGATTCTAAAGTTAAGTCTACGAACGTACATATTAGTGACATTAAATTTTATATATATTTTTTTTCTTTTTTTTGTTTTTTGAATTACCCAGGACACTCTTGATAATACAGAGATCCCACCTATTACGGAAGCTCCTGTACCAACGTGCTCCCCCACTAGAGACAATGCCTGGCTTGACAGAAGTATTCTTTGATCTTGAAACAACTGGATTTGGTGAGAACATGTATACGTGTATCTATTTTCATTGCCCATCATGAAATGGGAAGTCATACAGTGTTACTCATGCTTGTCATGTACTCTGTGTTCCCATCCTTTCCTGTTGTCTTATATGGACTGCAGTGTCATTTATGTCTTAGGGATAAAGTTCTATCTTATTTTATCAATATCAAAAAATCTAAGATCAATCTATGTGGGGCCTCAGCCCTAGATAATTAATTACTTTCATTTGAACTAATTTGTCTGATTGTTTGATTAACTGATATAAAAGGCCAGTATAGCTAAAGGTAATAAAATTTTTGACTACTTTAATTTACTCTGTTCATTACTTTTCAGGGAACAAATGCACACATTCACACAAATTGCAGCTGTGAAAGCTGATGGATCATCCTTCGACACCTTCGTAACAACAAAAGCAAAGAATTACTAAAAAGATAACAGAAGTCACAGGAATATCTTCTGCCAATGGAAGGATGTCATATAAGGGAGCGTATGTGGAGGCTGTGCCTATAAAGCAGGCTTTAGAAAGTTTTATCAAATTTGTAAATGCTAATGCATTAACTTGTTGCACATAACTGCAAAAGGTTTGATGGCCGCTTTCTGGCTAGAGCATTGACTGCTTGTAAGATTGTAAACCTGGATGCTTTAGTGTTCATGGACACGCTACCATTGTTTAAGGAAAATGGTTCCAGGTTTACAGAATGTTACAAACAGGAGTTTGTCTACCAGAAAGTAGTTGGTGGTAGCTACAATGCACACAATGCGTTGTCAGATGCCAGGAGCCTTATGGCAATTTGTGCTCAAGTAACCCTGCATCAGCAGAGAGCTGAAACAGAAACATTGTTTTTTATTTATCTTATGTATATGATACGATAACTTTTTGTAGATCAAAAGGCAGGTAATTTGCAGACACTGGCACCACTGGTTGGTGTACTTTCTGCAGGTATGCTGGACAAGATAGCTGCTAGTGGACTATCATTGTCCCACTTAAAACTGGCTTTTAAGCGGGGATTCTTTCTCTGGCATTTCGGATTTATTCTCAGAGGTTTCTGAAAGCGGAAAGGTACGGGTTACCAAATCAAAAAGTGTGGTTGACAAGGGGAGGTCAATGCTTATTTTAACAGAATGAACTTATTGGTATCCCCACATGTAAAGTGCTGTGTCTGTCGTTTCCTTGAAAGGATTTTCCAAACCGCAGGCTAAAGCTGCAATTACCAACGATAACGCCTATTTAAGGCAAAGGTCAAGCTTAAATCAAATTCTTTTTCAAAGTTAAAGTATCTTATAAGTAGTGGTAAATAGCCAAGATGTTACAGAATTGGTCAAGAATTTTCAAATAGCAGTATACCAATCTGGCATCAAAGGATTCAGGATTAGACAACATAGTAATTTGTAACATAATGAGTAATAGGAGTATGTGTACACGTAATCTAATAAGGAATATGGGTAATGTACACATAGTGTAATGAGGAATATGGGTAATGTACACATAGTGTAATAAGGAATATGAGTATTGTACACATAGTGTAATGAGGAATATGAGTAATGTACACGTAGTGTAATAAGGAATATGGGTAATGTACACATAGTGTTAATGAGGAATATATGGGTAATGTACACATAGTGTAATGAGGCAATATGGAGAATTGTACACATAGTGTAATGAGGATATATGAGTATTGTACACGTAGTGTAATAAGGACATATGGGTATTGTACACATAGTGTAATGAGGAATATGGGTAATGTACACATAGTGTTATTAGGAATATGAGTAATGTACATGTAGTGTAATGAGGAATATGGGTAATGTACACATATGTGTAATGAGGAATATGAGTAATGTACATACGTAGGTGTAATGAGGAATATGGGTAATATGTACACATAGTGTAATGAGGAATATGAGTAATGTACACATAGTGTAATGAGGAATATGAGTATTGTACACATAGTGTAATGAGGAATATGGGTAATGTACACATAGTGTAATTAGGAATATGAGTATTGTACACGTAGTGTAATAAGGAATATGGGTATTGTACACATAGTGTAATGAGGAATATGGGTAATGTACACATAGTGTAATTAGGAATATGAGTAATGTACATGTAGTGTAATGAGGAATATGGGTAATGTACACATAGTGTAATGAGGAATATGAGTAATGTACATGTAGTGTAATGAGGAATATGGGTAATGTACACATAGTGTAATGAGGAATATGAGTAATGTACACATAGTGTAATGAGGAATATGAGTATTGTACACATAGTGTAATGAGGAATATGGGTAATGTACACATAGTGTAATTAGGAATATGAGTAATGTACATGTAGTGTAATGAGGAATATGAGTATTGTACACATAGTGTAATGAGGAATATGAGTATTGTACACATAGTGTAACGAGGAATATGGGTATTGTACACATAGTGTAATGAGGAATATGGGTAATGTACACATAGTGTAATGAGGAATATGGGTATTTGTACACATAGTGTAATGAGGAATATGAGTATTGTACACATAGTGTAATGAAGAATATGGGTAATGTACACATAGTGTAATTAGGAATATGAGTAATGTACACATAGTGTAATTAGGAATATGAGTAATGTACATGTAGTGTAATGAGGAATATGGGTAATGTACACATAGTGTAATGAGGAATATGAGTAATGTACATGTAGTGTAATGAGGAATATGGGTAATGTACACATAGTGTAATGAGGAATATGAGTAATGTACATGTAGTGTAATGAGGAATATGAGTAATGTACATGTAGTGTAATGAGGAATAAGAACCAATATATATAAGAAATTTACTATGGAAATTATGTCAATTGTATATTTTTTTATAGTTTAATAAGGATCAAATGTGTGTACTAACGTTTTATTCTAACTCTGATTTCCTTACTGCCTGTCAATGGATTAAAATTTAATCATAATTGTTAGCTTAGCACAGCTAAAGCGACTTTATATTATATGGCAAAAAAAAGAACTTTTTTGTGGTTGCTAAGGATAATTTTTGTTGCTAAAACACATGTTTATGGTTAAAACAATATTTTACAATTTCCATTATCATTTTCTTTGGGTTGTCTGTGTCATTGATTTTGGATCAAAATATGATCATGATTGTGCTTTATGTTATGGCAATAAATACAACTTAATTGTTGTTTATTTTTCTGGTTGCTAAGGAAAATGTATGCTACTAACTTCACCATGTAAATGAAAGCATAACTACTAATTTAAAATTTTAACACTCTAAAAGCCTTTATGATTAAAATATAGTAAGCTTCGCTAATGTTTTAATTTTGGTGACAATGATACATATAAATGACTGTTTTAAATGATGGTTGCTAAAGGGATAAAATGTGTTGCCAAGGAACATATACACGGAAAATAACCTTTATTTTCTCTCTCCATTTTCGGTATCGACTTTCAAATGCCATCCAGTAAGAATAACTTTATTTTTGATCAAAATTATAAACAAAATAGACTGTTTCAAAGTGGTAATTATGATGGATAATTTTTTTGTCGGTAAGGTTAACATGTACGTTGTGTGCTAAGATACATGTATAAGGGCAAATTTACACCCTTTTTATGCTATTTTACTCCTAAAAATAATATGTTGATGTTAGGACAATAAAACTGACTTTTTTATCCAATGTGTGAGCATAGAAAAGGATGTTATAAAGCAAGATGTTAGCATTATGGTTGTGTATTTTAGGGGGGTTGCTAAGTATAAAGTTTTGTTGCTAAGGTATAATATGTGAAAGTAAACCCACAATTTTTCAATGATTTGCCTTTATTCTGTCTAGCTGATGATCAACATTTTAATTTACATTTTTACACAAAAAACAAATTATTAGTTTGTTTTTATTTACTAATAATTAAATCAGATTTTATGTGTATTTTATAAGTGGTTGCTGAAGGGATATTACATCAGCTGTTGTCAAGGCCAATTATGAATGGTTACAATATGAAATTTTTCAATAGATTTAAATATTAAAGAACAATAATTGATGATTACGTTACTGTTTCAAGTAAATACTTTGTGAAAAACTATTCCTTGCCGACAATAAATGAACATACACCTAAGAATGTGTTTCTACCATATTTAAAAAAAATTTCAAGAATTTTATTTGATAATTTTGCTTAAACTAACTGTGCCAAATTTGAGCCCTCATGGCTTCGTGAAGAAGAATGCATTGCCATTTTCATTTCAAACTTTGCAACACCAGTTTTAAACTTTGGATTTTTATCGCACACTCTGGATTTTAATTTTGGTTTCTACCAAACTGTGTTACTGTGTACAAGAGCAATTTTGAGGACTAATTCTTTTACGAAGCAAGCATGGGACCGAAACGTATTAGCCAGCCAAGTTGTGCTAGACCTTAATTACAAGCTAAGCTTGCCCGAGAATCGGACTAACAAGAAATTATGGGACGAGCTAAGTAAGCTGGGTGTAACTAAGTGGCACAGTGAAGAATCTCAATTAATTGCCATGTGGAAAGAAACTACGGTTAGGCCTAACGGACAAGTGGAAAGTTTGTCTCTCGAAGAGAATCAGTCTCCGTGCGAGAAAACAACAACGGTCAACTAGATAGCGTCCTGGCAGCTATATCCAACTTAGCTGACACATTATCGCTCCAGATTTCAGATATTCTTTGGGCTCTATGAGGATGGAGATAGCAACAATACAACAGCGAATGGACAGCTTAGAAAGACTAAAGCCATCTTCGGTATCAGCGGCGGCGGGCAGTGTCAATCAAGCAGCTAGCAAGTCTGGAATAGTTCCGCCTAACAGCGCCATGGCTAGCGATACTGACTCGCCAAGATTCAATCTATTATCGCCTATGTCAGGGCATCAAGAAGCAAATGCAGGTTTGTGTCGTTCTGAAATTAACTTAAATCACAATGATAATTGATCAGGACACTATGTCAGGACACAATATGGCTTCGCGTCAGAATCTCTTCCATTTGTGGAAGTTATTTCCCCCAATTTACGCAAAAACATCGTAGAGGGGAAAGATGTAAACCTTGCAGCGTTGTTAATACCATATTTCACGGGTAAGAATGTTCAGGGATCACAAGAAAGCAAACCAGACCCTAGGTTGAATAGGTCGCTCAACTTTATACAAGCTTATGGAATATACAAACACATTATGTGTCAGGCTTTCCCCGGAAGACGAGAAGAGTTAGACTTATACGAGAGGGAAATTTGTCGATATGGCCTCACATATCGTTACAATTAATGAGGTCTCCCTTGATGAAGCCTTGAAAGTAAACGATGAGGGCTTTATTCAGCTACCCCCTCCTTAGAGGAAATTTTAAGATATCAATCGCTGGACTGATATATTTAGCATTTTTTCGTCTGTGCTACAAGAGCACAATCCAGACTTACTGGAACATTTCGTCACAGGCGTGAGGGGGAACTGAATAGACAATTAGATAATTACCTAAAGAACGTAGAAGGGGCAACATTATTTTGTTTCCAGCACTGATGGGGTGCATTTGAATGACATCAGCAAGCAGAAATTGTAAAGAAAATATCAGGGGTTCCATTATTACGGCGTTGAAAACAGAGCGGAATTGGTGGGTTTGAAAATAACCAAGGTAGTCAAAATTGTTGACTTTACGCCCAGAAAACTTGCCATTTCCTCCCAAGCTGGAAAGTAGAGACATTACTGACAAAATACAGGGGTGTCGCTGATGACAGTAGGTCACACAGCAGGTGGATGATGCTGTGAGGTACCCAGCGCCATAAGTAACAGGGCCTCTCATTGGCTATCGCAGCGACTGAAAGGCGGGGCATATCTTACCTTGCTCTGCACTTTACCTTAGTCTGATCTAGTAGTGTCAGGCTGATACAAAGTCTTCTTTATGTAAATAAATGTTTTTTGCGTCTGTTTAGTCATCAATTTATATTCAGTAATTATTAGTGTAAATGTATGTGACAAGGAGAGTAACTCTTGTTTAAAATTTGTCCAGATATTATGTGAGTTCAGCGCATGCACATTCAGTTGTTTATATAACAAAACTTTGAGGAATTCTTCATCAAAAAGCGATCTTATAGCTGACCAAGTGTGTTAGATCATCGACAAAATGTAAGTCCAATGTTATTGTGACATTGTCGATAGCTAAATAGACTAAAATACAGCTTTAGAATCGTAAAATCCTTGTGAGGAAATAATGATAGAGACCTAGACCATGGGTGTATCTATATTGGACCATAAACTGGCAAACACAGTGTAAACAATACGTATACTTCGAGCCGACAATATCCGTGATATTCAGTCAATTATGGTCGGCAATATCCTAAGGAGTACGTCATTTCCAGATAGAGCATTGTCCACCAGTACATTTTTTTTTAGGTATAAGCGGGGGACGAGTTGACGAACAACAACACCTTTTTTGCATTTGGCAGGAAGTACAGACACTTCGACCCAGACACCTGATATTGCATATAGGGGATTTGGACTCGACAACAGCTGTAGAGGAAACAATTGTAAAACTATTGACATTTTTAACAATGTATCGTAATACCTTTGAAATTGCACACATAACTGTGCTTCAGCTATTGCCTCGCGACAATACAAGAACAATACCTGTTCCTGGGTATGTATCCTGTTTGCGCTCTGCCAACATATTCTTGAAAGACCAGTCGAAATCCATAGAAGATATAGATTATTGGAAGCTTCAGGGAATGAAAGAAGGTCTTGACACTTTGTGTGCTGATGGGGTGCATTTTTCTGAGAAGGGACAGTGGAAATATTTCAAAAACATTTGTGCTGCAATTTTGAAACACAAATGATCCTATTTTAGTACATTGAGATTGTGCTTTATCATTATACCTTCTTAACTAGGCAACATATAGCCCAGTTTACTATTAATTAATGTATCTAGACATGAAAAAGCTGTAAATAAATTCTATTATCTCCATTATATTTTATAATGAAGTTTAAGTATTTAAACTTAGTTTATATCAGTAATATCTATATCTAGGTAATATCTATATCTACTACTCTTGTCGTCCCTATGTCAAGGCTCTTATGTATGTCGTGTATATCATGTGTGAAGATCAGCTCCGTTTATTTATTTTTTGCTCAGTAATCTGGTTGGTCAATTTTCCTTGACCAGTCACGTGACCTTAGGTTCTTCTGGATAGAGTTCACCTCGGAGTTTCGTAATGGCGGGACGTCGGTCTAAGAGACAAAGAACTTCGGGAGAAGAATTAGACATGTCTAATTATTTGAATTGGAGTGTTACTAGACTTAGGCACGAACTGGGTGTAAACGGTATCGTCTCTATCGTTCTCCTTGAGTACTTTGAGGCGTTTGTACCAGGACAACGTGCAAAACAGAGAGCATCAACCACCTCAATCTGTGCGTATTACGCAATTTTCTACAAATAATACTGTTACTAGCAGCGAAGCTATGGAAAATCCTGCTCTTAATACGACTTTGCCTCGCGACGCCACCAGTGTACAAGCCGACACAACAAACAACCAGTCATCCGACACAATCTATGGGACTACTTTTCGAGAAAGTGAACCGACTCCAAGGCCCAGTGAAGGACCGCGTATGAATACTCCCAGCAACTCGGGCGGAAGTGAACTATCAAATATGGCGGAGCCCATGTTGTCACAATTGATAACAGGAGTCAGTTCATGACAGATTTTATAGCAAAGCAAGCCTACAATCCAAAAGAAACTACACTGACCCAAGTGTACAGAACTTCCGAGAGACATAACAACAATCCTGCCTCCAACCAAGCGACTACGAGACATAGACAGAGTTTTGGAGTATCTCCGGAAGAATTAGGAAACATGGACCTGATTTTGCCGAAATTAAAAAACGACATCATCGAGGGTAAGGACGTTAACTTAGCCTCTTTGCTAATTCCTTATTTTGATATCGATTCCTCAAAAAGCCAGGATGACTCCAGACTCAGGAGGAATCTTACCATCTGTGAGTTCATTACCGCCTTTGGTAAATACAAGCGCACGATGTGTAGGGCCTTCCCAGACAGAAGGGACGAACTTGACGCTTACGCTGCACTCTACAGGTTTCTGTCCTACCATCAAGGAGAAAGTTCGTGCAAATACTAACCCAGCAAATCCTTACAAAAACTCTAAAACAGCTCCTCCACGTAACCCAAATTTGTCAAACGTAGACTCTAAAAGGTTGTGCCAATGTATTTTTTGTGCATAGTATGCAATCATATTTTAAATTAACATTCATTTTAATGAATAATATTTACATTTTCACTTCGCTCCGCCTCAATGTAACTAGTAAACTCCGATCACTTCATTTCCCAATGAAGATGCTTGGTCACGCGCTGACCTCTGACCGGCGTGAGAATACATTTTGACATTGTTTACATTTTGACCTACATTGTAGTTTTACGCCGCTTCAGTTTTGAACTTTCTGCGATGTGGCCTATCGTTGTACATTTAGAAACACAGACAGGAATGCTTGATAAAGTGATATTAGAAATTGTCAGTAATATAATATTATAGCCGCCTAGAGATATTTTACACGTATTTTGATGAAACACTGAATTAGGCTCAAGCCCAGGTAAAAAACAAGAGGCCCAGAGGGCCTGTATCGCTCACCTGGTTTGTAATGCCAAGTAATATTCTGGATACAGGTTCATTGTTTATTTTCTGAAGAAATTTGAATATTTACCTCTAATTCCCCTATTGGGCCCCACCATTCCTGCCCCCTGGGGGTCAGAGCCAAAATTTATACAAGCTCTGTTCCCCTTCCCCCAAGGATGTTTGTGGCCAAATTTGGTTATAATCCATGCAGAACTCTATGACTAGTAGCGATTTATAGGATTTACCTTTATTTCCCCTATTGGGCCCCGCCCCTCCTGCCCCCAGGGGGTCAGAGCCAAAATTTATACAAGTTCTGTTCCCCTTCCCCAAAGAATGTTTGTGGCTAAATTTGGTTACAATCCATGCAGAATTCTATGACTAGTAGCGATTTATAGGATTTACCTTTATTTCCCCTATTGGGCCCCGCCCCTCCTGCCCCCGGGGGGTCAGAGCCAAAATTTATACAAGTTCTGTTCCCCTTCTCCAAAGGATGTTTGTGGCCAAATTTGGTCACAATCCATGCAGAACTCTAGGACAAGTAGCGATTTATAGGATTTACCTTTATTTCCCATATTGGGCCCCGCCCCTCCTGCCCCCGGGGGGTCAGAGTCAAAATTTATACAGGTTCTGTTCCCCTTCCCCAAAGAATGTTTGTGGTCAAATTTGGTTACAATCCATGCAGAACTCTATGACTAGTAGTGATTTATAGGATTTACCTTTATTTCCCCTATTGGGCTCCGCCCCTCCTGCCCCCAGGGGCTCAGAGCCAAAATTTATACAAGTTCTGTTCACCTTCTCCTAAGGATGTTTGTGGCCAAATTTGGTCACAATCCATGCAGAACTCTAGGACAAGTAGTGATTTATAGGATTTACCTTTATTTCCCCTATTGGGCCCTGCCCTCCTGCCCCCGGGGGCTCAGAGCCAAAATTTATACAAGTTCTGTTTCCCTTCCCCAAGGATGCTTGTGGCCAAATTTGGTTACAATCCATGCAGAACTCTATGACTAGTAGCGATTTATAGGATTTACCTTTATTTCCCCTATTGGGCCCCGCCCCTCCTGCCCCCGGGGGGTCAGAGCCAAATTTTATACAAGTTCAGTTCCCCTTCCCCAAAGAATGTTTGTGGCCAAATTTGGTTACAATCCATGAAGAACTCTATGACTAGTAGCGATTTATAGGATTTACCTTTATTTCCTATATTGGGCCCCGCCCCTCCTGCCCCCAGGGGGTCAGAGCCAAAATTTATACAAGTTCTGTTCCCCTTTTCCTAAGGATGTTTGTGGCCAAATTTGGTCACAATCCATGCAGAACTCTAGGACAAGTAGCGATTTATAGGATTTACCTTTATTTCCCCTATTGGGCCCCGCCCCTCCTGCCCCCGGGGGCTCAGAGCCAAAATTTATACAAGTTCTGTTCCCCTTCCCCCAAGGATGCTTGTGGCCAAATTTGGTTACAATCCATGCAGAACTCTATGACTAGTAGCGATTTATAGGATTTACCTTTATTTCCCCTATTGGGCCCCGCCCCTCCTGCCCCCAGGGGCTCAGAGCCAAAATTTTACAAGCTCTGTTCCCCTTCCCCCAAGGATGTTTGTGGCCAAATTTGGTCACAATCCATGCAGAACTCTATGACTAGTAGCGATTTAAAGGAAATGTTGACGGACAGACAGACGGACGGACGGACGGACGGACGGACGACGGACGACGCGCTGCGCCATGGCATAAGCTCACCGGCCCTTCGGGCCAGGTGAGCTAAAAATGCTGAGCATAGCCTGAACCGGGGATGCTTCAAAGCTCTCTATTTATTAGGCCTAAATATATGCACTGCTGACAAGTAAACAAAGCATGAAATTAAAACTAAAAGCATCTATTTGTTTAATGTTTAGAGAAATATCTTAATTCAAGCACACGTAAGAAAATTTTAACAATGTTATCTTCAAAAAGTGTAATTTGGGTTAGCGTCACGTTAGGACCGAACGCAGTGAGGTTCACCACTCATCGCATAGCCTAGTAGGCATAATCGAACGCAAATAGTTTAATGTGTACAATATATGTGAAACGGTGTCATACACGAAAGCTTAGAAACGATAGATTCCATGAAAATACGCTCAAACAGCAAACAGGCTAATTTCAGTGACATTAAGCCTAACGAAACGATTCTGTGAGTGTCAAAATCCACGGCATTGGAGGGTCGTTGGAAACCGCCAACATTTCAAATCGATGTTTCTCTACTTACTTTATACCGAATTTTAATCCCCAAACTCCAGTAGACAGAGAAGTTATCACATTTCAAGAATAACACAGAAGTCTTCCAGTGATCTGCGACTAAGTCCCACATTTTAACACGTTTTATTCAGCCCCGGAAGCATGGTTATTGGACTGCATCACATACCATAGACACAGGGGTTGGATTTCACAACAGATATAGTTAATACATATTTAAATGTCAGCTACAAATAATTATCAGACGGGAATACAGCATTCTGTTAATTCCATAACAATTATAATTGAGTTTTAAAAGGTTTGATTATGTTTAGATACCAACTATTCAGCATTTTCACCACAATCGTCATTTTCTTCGAAACCGGACCCCTGCTCAATCGAGCGACCGGATTACACATTGACTGCACTGCTAGTATTGCGCAGCAATTTTTGTATTTGAAGCTACATAATAATGTTTTATGATAAAATTTAAGCCATTAATTCTTGAATATAAAAACAATATTTCAAAATCGCCGTTTTTTATCGTAACAACGCACAAAGAATGAAGTTATTTTCGGAACTACATTTTGTGTTGCCTTGGTGACGAGAAGAACTGACTGGCGGCTGTTCCGTAGCTGTTAACATGTACGATAACTGGTACAATGCTTGATTTTAAATTGGTTAATGTAAATATAAGGATTGATTATCAATTTTGTTGCTTGCATTGACTGATGAAGAAAGTTAATCTCGTGCAAATGTTACATGAACTGCTTTGCAGTTCACTTCATTTTGCACGAGATTAACTTTCTTCATCAGTCAATGCAAGCAACAAAATTGACAATCTCCATAATTATTAAAGTGATACAGTCGATATGACTTATCATTTCTCTTTTATATCTGTGTAGTGTCATCAATCAAATTATGCAGCATAGCCTTGGCTAATAGTGGGAATTCTATGGTGTGTTTACACGGCTTTATATTTTTAATATATTACCTTGGTGTAGTACAATTGGTTCAATTTAATGCAGAAATTAGTACATCATGTATTGGATTTATTTTTATCTCTAGGTATTTAAATTGTGTTTATTTATTTATGGTACATGTAAACTGCAATTAATTTGTTTTTTACAATTGTTTCTTCAAGATGTCATTAATTTTTTCAGCGTCGTTAGTCTAGATATGTTTTCAGCGCCGGCTAAAAAGAGACGGAGGGTCCAAGCAGAGAAAACTCAACGACAGTCAACATCGACAATTGCAAGTACCTCCGCCCAGCCACAGCCAGACATACAGGCTATGGTCAAGTCCGGTGTGATGGCGGCAATTCCAGCCATCACACAGACTGTGCTGGACGCACTACAAAGGGCTGAAGTGCCAAGTGCCCCTACCCCAGGTGATCAGGAGGTCGAGTCGGAAACACAGACTGAAAATTTAGCCAGCTAGGCTACAGCAGGATCAGCCGTTTCTTTCAACACTGACAGCAGGCCCCTCATCATGTGAGTATGTGGAGAAGAGTTACACTTAAAGGAACATGAACTTTGTTTATAATCGTGTTAACCAGCTGTAACGGGACCTTGTTATTTAACGGGACCTTGTTATTATTCGAGGTGAAGGCCATATCATGGGACCTAAACGTAGAACAAATTTGACACGGTCTGTGTCATACGATCCAGAACTGTCAGAGAATTGGACACTCGCCCCTCTTCGAGATGAATTAAATAAATTGGGAATTGCTTTTCGTAGTAACAATAGAAGAATGGTTCCAGTCAACAAAGTGCAGGAAGCGAGAGATACGCGCCGTGTGCAAAGGTCTACTAGTGCGCGATCCCATGATGCACCTGACAACAACGAGAGGAATCAAGATGGCAACCCCCATGGGCAATCCACGAACCATCTCGCCGCACTGGTCTCCAGTCTTGCGGAGAGTGTAGCAACGCTACAAGACAGTTACTTACGGTTCGAAAAAAAAGGATCTCTGTGTCAACAGACAATCCCAGTTGTACTACGACACGCGACTCACCCGCTGCAACGTGTTCTACGAGTAGCGAGAGTCAAATTCAACAACAACAACTACGAAGTCAACAACAGGTATCCGTCAGTAGCCAAGACGTTCCAACTGACACTAGAGATTACACCTTGGACAGTGCTTACCGGCAACTTACAGCAAACCGACCCGAACAATCTCCTAGTCAAGGTGAGGCCCAACTTTTAAGAACTAGATTTGGCTATGCCTCGGAGCATTTGCCTTTAGTTGAGACTATTTCTCCCAGTCTTAGACAACAAATAATTTCCGGTAGGGACGTCAATTCGGCAGCTCTGCTGATTCCTTACTACAACGGCAATAGTGACCCTAGCTGCCAGACTTCTGACAGACCAGATCAAAGACTTTCTCGCAATCTGACTCTTAGTGAGTTCATCTTAGCCTTCGGTGTTTACAAGCACATTATGTGTTTGGCTCACCCTTCCCGTTGTGTTGAGTTAGATCTGTATGAAAGAAACATTGTTGACATGGGCACTTGTTACGTGACAGGATTTTATGATTACCATAAACTATTTTTGTTGCGAGCTGCTGCTTAACTCCGGTGCAACAACATCCCCATAGACTGGTCGGTCCGGGATAATACCCTGTTTTGCAATATTTTTGCAAACCATGTGCCCATCGCGTGTGATCACAAAAACTCGGTGAGTTCATTACCCCCTTTGGTAAATACAAGCGCACGATGTGCAGGGCCTTCCCAGACCGAAGGGACGAGCTTGACGCTTACGCTGCACTCTACAGGTTTCTGTCCTACCATCAAGGAGAAAGTTCGTGCAAATACTAACCCAGCAAATCCTTACAAAAACTCTAAAACAGCTCCTCCACGTAACCCAAATTTGTCAAACGTAGACTCTGAAGGTTGTGCCAAAGTATTTTTTGTGCATAGTATAAAGGATATTTTCTCTCCTAAAGTGTGTATTTTAAACAAGAGGCCCAGAGGGCCTGTATCGCTCACCTGGTTTGTAATGCCAAGTAATGTTCTGAATACAGGTTCATTGTTTCTTTTCTGAAGGAATTTTAATATTAACCTCTAAATCCCCTATTGGGCCCCACCCCTCCTGCCCCCAGGGGGTCAGAGCCAAAATTTATACAAGTTCTGTTCCCCTTCCCCAAAGGATGTTTGTGGCCAAAATTGGTCACAATCCAAGCAAAACTCTAGGACAAGAAGTGATTTATAGGATTTACCTCTATTTCCCCTATTGGGCCCCACCCGTCCTGCCCTCGGGGGGACAGAGTCAAAATTTATACAAGTTCTGTCCCCCCTTCCCCCTAGGATGTTTGTGGCCAAATTTGGTTACAATCCATGCAGAACTCTATGACTAGTAGCGATTTAAAGGATTTACCTCTATTTCCCCTATTGGGCCCCGCCCCTCCTGCCCCCGGAGGACCAGAGCCAAAATTTATACAAGTTCTGTTCCCCTTCCCCAAAGGATGTTTGTGGCCAAAATTGGTTACATTCCATTCAGAACTCTATGACAAGTAGCGATTTAAAGGATTTACCTCTATTTCCCCTATTGGGCCCCGCCCCTCCTGCCCCTGGGGGATCAGAGCCAAAATTTATACAAGGTCTGTTCCCCCTCCCCCCAAGGATGTTTTTGGCCAAATTTGGTTACATTCCATTCAGAACTCTATGACTAGTAGCGATTTAAAGGATTTACCTCTATTTCCCCTATTGGGCCCCACCCCTCCTGCCCCCGGGGGACCAGAGTCAAAATTTACACAAGTTCTGTTCCCCTTCCCCCAAGGATGTTTGTGGCCGAATTTGGTTACAATTCATGTAGAACTCTATTACAAGAAGCGATATAAAGGATTTACCTCTATTTCCCCTATTGGGCCCCGCCCCTCCTGCCCCCGGGGGACCAGAGCCAAAATTTATACAAGTTCTGTTCCCCCTCCCCCAAGGATGTTTGTGGCCAAATTTGGTTACAATCCATGCAGAACTCTATGACTAGTAGCGATTTAAAGGAAATGTTGACGGACGGACGGACGGACGGACGGACGGACGGACGCCGCGCCATGACATAAGCTCACTGGCCCTTCGGGCCAGGTGAGCTAAAAATAACACAATACCTGATCCTCCATAATTATATAGTGATCCAGTCGATAAGACTTATCATCTCTCTTCTATATCCGTGTAGTGTCATCTATCAGATTATACAGTATAGCTAATATAGTGGGCATTCTATGGTGTGTTTACACGTCTTTATATTTTTAATATATTACTTTGGTGTAGTTCAATTGGTTCAATTTAATGCAGAAATTAGTGCATCATGTATTGGATTTATTTTTATCTCTAGGTAATTAAATTGTGTTTATTTATTTATGGCACATGTACACTGCAATTAATTTCTTTTTTTTTTACAATTGTTTCTTCAAGATGTCATTAATTTGTTCAGCGTCGTTAGATTAGATATGTCTTCAGCGTCAGCTAAAAAGAGACGGAGGGTCCAAGCAGAGAAAACTCAACGACAGTCAACATCGACAATTGCAAGTACCTCCGCCCAGCCACAGCCAGACATACAGGCTATGGTCAAGTCCGGTGTGATGGCGGCAATTCCAGCCATCACACAGACTGTACTGGACGCACTACAGAGGGCTGAAGTGACAGGTGGCCCTACCCCAGGTGATCAGGAGGTGGAGTCGGAAACACAGACTGTGCTGGACGCACTACAGAGGGCTGAAGTGCCAAGTGCCCCTACCCCAGGTGATCAGGAGGTGGAGTCGGAAACACAGACTGAAAATTTAGCCAGCTAGGCTACAGCAGGATCAGCCGTTTCTTTCGGCACTGACAGTAGGCCCCTCATCATGTGAGTATGTGGAGGAGAGTTCCACTTAAAGGAACATTTCCAAGCCGATTGATCTTGGACTTGATCTTAAGATCAAAACAAAAATCATATCGGATGAATTTGTGGACATGGGTGTACTATTATATTTTGGCATTAATTGATCCCCACCTTTGAATAAGGGATTTTCTTTATTCCATTTTATATATGATAACAAACAAGTCTTTATAATAAGTAAAGATTATTAATTATATTTCTGTCATTTATTATAAAAACAAATAACTTAATTCACTTCAAGAATATGGAGTTTTTGTTGTGTATTCCCATATACACACATAGCACATCCATGATCTTTACTAAAGCAGAGCTAAAGTCTTATTTATGTTATGTACATAAATGGTTTTAGCGTCTGTTTACTAAGTAACTTCAGTAATTATTATAATGACAAGGGGAGTAACTCTTATTTAAAATTTGTCTAGATATTATGCGTGTTCAGCACATGCGCATTGAGTTGTTCATGTAACAGAAAAAATTCACACCACAAATTGTCACTACGACTTTTGAGCAATTCTGCATCAAAAACCACCACCTCCCCTTCCACCTCTAGATCTGTTCATTTTTTTGTATATAGGTATTTTTGATTCATATTATGTTTTTAATTTTGTTATTGGTATTGGAGTAAGGCTTTAATTAATCAATAGACATTATTGATATATAATAAATTGAAAAAAGAAACCATATTTTAAAAATAATTGAAAGCTGTCATTGTTATATTTCAAACCAGACTGCAGCTATAACATTCAACAATGAATCTTTGGTTATCCTGACTATCGTAGTTACCCAGTTTAGCAACCAACATCGTTTTAAATTTGATCACGAACATGTAAAAATAGACTTATTTATGTAAATATATAGATTGAACAGTGTTTTGATTGCGTTAAAGGTGGTATGAACGCAATAGGATAGTCATATTTTACATGTAGCGCTACATTGAATATGTCTTTATCCCATTGCGTTCATACCACCTTTAACGCAATCAAAACACTGTTCAATCTCTATTTGACTTTTTTTTTTAAATTCTGCTTCATGCTACATTGTAGTAGATTTCGGTACGGAAGTGTTCAAGCACGTGGTAGCCTTGCTGAAGTCCATGAAATGATTGCACCTTACAAACTTCTTCAAATTCCGAATATGTAAACCTTGTCACTTCTTGAGTATAGAGATTTATATTGAGGCTTATGTATGTAAGCCAGGTTTCAATTGAACTAATAAATTTGACATCTCTATCTTCATTCAGACTAAAATACAACATATTCCGTAAAATCAACCTACTGTGGGACCATATGAGATGACGTAGAGGTCACATGGTTCAGTGCCTAGAGTGTTTTTGGTTCAACAAGACGTGATTTATCATCAGGAAATTTACTTTGGATTTTTGGAACAATACTGCTACAATTTTACTTTTTACGTTGCCAATTATTAACTAAATTGATGACAATTTAGTTGGCATTTTACATACGTTGCTCTCCAGATTTGTGACTGTGTTTACCTTCTCACAATTCTGGGTTAGTCAATGAAGAGAATTCGCTCAATTCTGGGCATATGTCTACAGTAACCAATTCTGGGGATAGACAATCTCTTGTGTGGAATTCAACCGCTAATACCGCAGTAAGAAACAATTCTGTTATGGTTGCTGCTTCTGTGAAAAATTATGACGGCCGCCATTTTGTCACGACATCGGAGCCTCCATGCTCAGCATCTGGCATAAATCATGCAAATGAAGAGCAGACTCTCGTCCCTCTGAGAGTCACTACAAGAAACATCCGGTATCGCCATACAACAATCTATGTTGCTACAGAATTAGATGATGTTCTGTTCAATGGAACAGACGGACGGAGGGATAATACTGCTCCTACCGAGAACATTGATCAGTCCGAAAACAGATCTGCTACTGTTGAGGAGTCAGTATCCTTAGATTTCTTAGATGAACACTCTGACAATCAGTCTGTCAGTGATCAGGAAGAGGACTCTGACGCCATCTCAGACGAGATATCAACGGATACCTCATTTGCCGGTGCGTTGGATACAACTGAAACAGGTACTGGCGACGCCATTATTTACGATATCATGTCGTTTCACCGGGCATGCATACTAAGGTATGTAAAGACAAACAGAAGGATTTATTAGGGAAACACTTCCGACCAAATAACTGTGGGAATGTCGTGGTTCCTAGACTCCCTCCATCAATTTGGAATAGTTTAGGGAGGCGACACAAGGACACTGATTTAAAGTATCAATCATTCCAAAGTCTTGTGTGTAAAGCGTTATACCCACTGATACACTTGTCTGATAGACTTTTTAACGCGACACAAGAGGATCTTCGGCCAAAAGAAGTGAAAGACTGTTTGTCATTGGCAAATGACACTTTCAAATGTCTCCAGATTCTTCATACTGACATCTCTTATCTGGAAACAAAACCTCTTGCCTGCGATAAATGAAGAATTCAAATCTTTGTGTGCTCAGTCTAACCCTGTCACCAGTCAATTATTAGGCGATGAACTTGAGCAAAGAATCAAAGAAATCAGTGATGCTAGGAAAGTGAGCAAACAGATTACCAAATCGCCAAAACTGTCACACAAGAGTGATAGATTCAATGCTATCCGACAACCACATGGCCGCCAAACAAATGGAGGAAAACACCACGCAGGGCCTTATGCTAATCGGCATTCTGGACAACAACAAAACCATCGCAGATGGGACAATAACAAGAGGCCCAAGGGCCTTAACGGTCATCTGACTACCTTGGCAATAGCTGTATAGGAAATTAATTAGATATGGTGTCATGGTTAAAAAATAAAAACACTTGGTCATGACCATGTAAGGATCATTTAATGCAAGTTTCAGTCAAACTGCATGGGTAGAACTTCAAGAAATACAAAATGTGTTTTCAAGATGGCGGCTTTGGTGTTCATCTTGGTTTTCGGGTCAACCCGACAAATAACAACACTTTGTTGGGGCAATGTCAGTATCCTTAAAATTATTCAGACAAGTTACTGGTAGAACTTGAGAATAAGGTCAAACTATATTTTTCAAGATGGCGGGAGTGGTGTCCATCTTGGATTTCAGATCAACATAAGACATAATTTGACCCCTGTGACCTTGAATGAAGGTCAAGGTCATTTATTTGAACAAACTTGGTAGCCCTTCATCCCAGCATGCTACATGCCCAATATCAGTACCCTGGGCCTTCTGGTTCTTAAGAAGAAGTCATTTAAAGATTTTAGCCTATTTGACCCCTGTGACCTTGAATGAAGATCAAGGTCATTCATTTGAACAAACTTGGTAGCCCTTTATCCTAGCTTGCCACGGCCTAATATCAGGTCTCTAGGCCACTTAGTTATTCACAAGAATTTGTTTAAAGGATTTTAGCCTATTTGACCCCTGTGACCTTGAATGAAGGTCAAGGTCATTTATTTGAACAAACTTGGTAGCCCTTCATCCCAGCATCCTACAGGCCAAATATCAGTACCCTGGGCCTTCTGGTTCTTGAGAAGAAGTCGTTTAAAGATTTTAGCCTTTTTGACCCCCGTGACCTTGAATGAAGGTTAAGGTCATTCATTTGAACAAACTTGGTAGCCCTTCATCCAAGCATGTCACAGGCCCAATATCAGTACCCTGGGCCTTCTGGTTCTTGAGAAGAAGTTGTTTAAAGATTTTAGCCTTTTTGACCCTCGTGACCTTGAATGAAGGTCAAGGTCATTTATTTGAACAAACTTGGTAGCCCTTCATCCCAGCATGCCACAGGCCTAATATCAGGTCTCTAGGCCTCTTAGTCATTCACAAGAAGTTGTTTAAAGGATTTTAGCCTATTTGACCCCTGTGACCTTGAATGAAGGTCAAGGTCATTTATTTGAACAAACTTGGTAGCCCTTCATCCCAGCATCCTACAGGCCAAATATCAGTACCCTGGGCCTTCTGGTTCTTGAGAAGAAGTTGTTTAAAGATTTAAGCCTTTTTGACCCTCGTGACCTTGAATGAAGGTCAAGGTCATTTATTTGAACAAACTTGGTAGCCCTTCATCCCAGCATGCCACAGGCCTAATATCAGGTCTCTAGGCCTCTTAGTTATTCACAAAAAGTTGTTTAAAGGATTTTAGCCTATTTGACCCCTGTGACCTTGAATGAAGGTCAAGGTCATTTATTTGAACAAACTTGGTAGCCCTTCATCCCAGCATCCTACAGGCCAAATATCAGTACCCTGGGCCTTCTGGTTTTTGAGAAGAAGTTGTTTAAAGATTTAAGCCTTGTTGACCCCTGTGACCTTGAATGAAGGTCAAGGTCATTCATTTGAACAAACTTGGTAGCCCTCCATCCCAGCAACCTACAGGCCAAATATGAGTACCCTGGGCCTTCCGGTTATTGAGAAGAAGTCGTTTGAATAAAAAGTTTACGCACGGCGCACGACGACGGACGGTGCATGATGACAATAGGTCATCCTGACCCTTCGGGTCAGATGACCTAAAAACAGTTGGTCACGACCATGACAAGGATCATTCATGCAAGTATCAGCTAAATCACACTGGCAGAATTTGAGAAGAAGTTCAAAATTCAAGATTTTAGAATATTTGACCCCCCTGACCTTGATAGTTGGTCAGCTCCAAGGGTTTTCACTAAGATTCCTCTCTAAGGAAACAAGGACATGCAAATGTAGCATACATTGATGACAGTCTATTACAAGCAGAGTCCTTTGAGTCCTGTATGTGTAACATTGTAGACACAGTAACGCTGTTTGATTCGCTAGGTCTTACCGTTCACCCAGATAAATCAATACTATATCCTACTCAGTATATCACTTTTCTGGTTTTTTTTTTTGTTAAATTCTGTAGATATGACTGTGAAACTTACCGACGAAAAAGTTGAGTCCTAATTACTATTGTGTAGGGATGTACTCAAACGCTGTGAAGTCACAATTCGGACACTTGCGCAACTGATTGGGAAAATGGTGGCTCCATTGTTTTATAAATCATTGGAGCTTGGAAAAGATCAGGCCTTAAAATCCTCAAAAGGAGATTTTGAAGGCAAAGTGTATGTATCTAGTGATGGGAGAGAACAAATTTCATGGTGGGTAGATAATGTACATCTATGTGCTAATCCAGTGTATCGCGGATCTCCCATCCGACGCTTGAGAATGACAGCTCCAAAAGTGGTTGGGGTGGTCTTATCAAAGGAACTTCTTTGCGTACTGGAGGACATTGTTCATATAGCAAACAAAATCATCACATTACCGTATTTTCCGGAGTATAAGCCGCGACTTTTTTCCCTGAAAATCGGGAGTGCGGCTAATACACCAGTGCGGCTTATCCGTGGACGAAAACCAAAATCTGACCACGTTTTTGCATTATTACGTCGTGATTCACATGTGAAAATCGTAAGTTTTACTCGCCATTTTTGTAAAGTTATGCATCGAACAAATCACTGTTAAAGTGTTTAAAAGATCAAATATGCAATGAAAATATATTAAAGATGAAAATAATTACGTATCAGATGCATGTTCACTCGTAAAATTGTTTAATTCAAGGAAATCCGCCGACAGAAACGTGTTCACAACCCAATGGCGGTTTAGTAAAGTTAAACACTGAAAAAAATCACTGTAAAAGTGTTTTAAACGATATAATATGTGATGAAAATATAATAAAGATAAAAAATAATAACGTACCAGATACATGTTCAATCGTAAAATTGTTTAATTCACGGAAAATCGGCCGCCTGAAGCGTGGTTGTTTACAGTCACAACACAATGGCGGACTGATTTCGCTATCGATTTGCTGCAGGATTGTTACCAAGAAAATAATAACTAAAACGTCAAAAATCATCAAATATCAAACAATAAGTTAAATATATTATTTAAATATTATGTGTGTGCAAGAAATGTCCGCAGACAGCAAGAAAACGATCTTCTGATCATGAATGACTGCTAACTTGCACACGTGTTACACTCTGTCAACATGTGTATTTCTCGGAATCCTGTCGCTGTGATTTCAATGAAATAATCAGTAATCAAGTTTATTCGCGTGTTTTACATGTTATTTAGAACATTCTAGCGATGTTATAAGCACCGAACAGTCTATAAAACATCATTTTATCTATCTCTGCAGCGGCAAACACCACGAGGTCTTAATCCGGAAGTTTACAAAAATAAGGCTTCGGTGAATTGCATCATGGGATACCTAGTTAACAAACAGTGGAAGAACACTCTAAACGAAGTCGATTGATACAGTAACTCTTTACACCAAGATATATTTATTACACAAAATATATCAAAAAAGAAATATAATCCATTCCTATGCATAACGTTACTGAAGAAAGTATTTTATCGGCGTACTGAAATATGAACGAGAGTAAGCATGAACTCAAACTTGCACACGTACGTGTTACACATATGTCGGTCAACAGGGGAATTTCCCGAAATCCTGTCGCCGTGATTTAATGAAATAATCAGCAATCAATTTTATAAACGTAAATCACATGTAATTTAGAACATTATACCGAGTTAAAACATCGCACAGTCATATTTAAAAAATCATTTAATCGATCTCTGTAGCGAAAATAATATCCGGAAGTTTACAAAAATAAGGCTTCGGTGAATTGCATCATGGGATGGCAAATTGACAGAGAACACTCTAATCGAAGTCAGATTTAGGTTAATGATGCAAGCCTTGATAATACAGTAAATCCTTTACACATCAATATAATAAATACACGAAATATATCAAAATAGAGATAAAATAAAATCATATGCATACTGAAAAAAGTTTTAACCGGCATGCTGAAATATGAGAGAGAGTAAGCGTGAAATCGTACGGTCGCCATGTTTGTTTACACAAAGTAGGCTTACGTAATAGCAGAATAAACAAGGAACAGAAACATGACCAAGTCCATTTTGCTAAAGATGTTAACATCATAGTGAGTTTTATTTGTTATATATTTACAGCACAAGTTTACAGACAATTTTCGTGATTATAAACGATCGATAAGCATTACCCCTACTACAATAGAGATCGATCGTATGTACACAGATGGTTATGTTGGTACATGGGCCTAACTTTTGGGTGCGGCCAATATAACGGTGCGTCTTATACGTGTACAAAACCTGAAAAAATCGTAAAAAAGGCCTCTGCGGCTTATACACAGGTGCGGTTTTATTGTCCGGAAAATACGGTACTGAAAGGTAGGCAGTAATTCACCTCCCGGGTG